>NC_062533.1:20967050-20997050 GCF_022655615.1 Tachysurus fulvidraco
GCACAACACCACAGTACAAAACAACACAACACAATACAACACAGCACAACAACACTATAACACAAACACAACACAACACAGCACAACAACACAACACAACAACACTATAACACAAACACAACACAACAACCCCATACAACACAGCACAACAACACGACACAAACACAACACAACTACACAGCACAACAACACAACAACACCACAGAACAACAACACAAGACAACACCACAGAACAACACCACAGAACAACAACACAACAACACAAAACAGCACAACACCAGGTTTATTGTTCGTTGTTTGTGTTATTTATTTATTTCTGCCTCACATCGTTTATCTGCGTGAAGAAAACCGCCCGTGTGTCATGCACCAGTGTGTCATGCACCAGTGTGTCATGCACCAGTGTGTCATGCACCAGTGTGTCATGCACCAGTGTGTCATGCACCAGTGTGTCATGCACCAGTTTGTCATGCACCAGTTTGTCATGCACCAGTGTGTCATGCACCAGTGTGTCATGCACCAGTTTGTCATGCACCAGATCGATTTTCCATCATCACTCGGATCTCTGCAGCAGTTTGTCTCACACTCAAGGTTATATTACAACCTGAAAAAAATGAACATGAAGAACTGCTATGAAGTTCTTCAAGTTCTTCATGAAGAGGAACCTTAAAGGACCTCAACCACAAACTGTCATCTTATAGAAACATAGAAATATGAAATAGGGAAGTGTGTGTGAGACTAGTGAAGTGTGTGTGAGACTAGTGAAGTGTGTGTGAGACTAGTGAAGTGTCTGTGAGACTAGTGAAGTGTGTGTGAGACTAGTGAAGTGTGTGTGAGACTAGTGAAGTGTGTGTGAGACTAGTGAAGTGTCTGTGAGACTAGTGAAGTGTGTGTGAGACTAGTGAAGTGTGTGTGAGACTAGTGAAGTGTGTGTGAGACTAGTGAAGTGTGTGTGAGACTAGTGAAGTGTCTGTGAGACTAGTGAAGTGTGTGTGAGACTAGTGAAGTGTGTGTGAGACTAGTGATGTGTCTGTGAGACTAGTGAAGTGTGTGTGAGACTAGTGGTGTGTGTGTGAGACTAGATAAGCCCCACCCACTATACAATACACAACACACAGATACACACAGACAGGTGTCACACTCATGAACTCAAACATCTCACATCTTATAAATATAAATACATTTACAGGAAAATGTCTGTTTGTTAAACCTGCTTTAGCACAATGTCCACTGGAAAAAGGGCTATACAAATAAAACTGAACTGTATTAGTGTGTGGTGTTGTGTGTATCAGTGTGTGGTGTTGTGTGTATTAGTGTGTGGTGTTGTGTGTATTAGTGTGTGGTGTTGTGTGTATTAGTGTGTGGTGTTGTGTGTATTAGTGTGTGGTGTTGTGTGTATTAGTGTGTGGTGTTGTGTGTATTAGTGTGTGGTGTTGTGTGTATTAGTGTGTGGTGTTGTGTGTATTAGTGTGTGGTGTTGTGTGTATTAGTGTGTGGTGTTGTGTGTATTAGTGTGTGGTGTTGTGTGTATTAGTGTGTGGTGTGTGGTGTATGATGTGTGGTGTGGTGTATAGGGGTGGGTTGTGTGTATAAGTGTGTGGTGTGTGTGTATTAGTGTGGTGGTTGTGTGGTTTAGGTGTGGGGTGTTGGGTGGAGGAAGGTGTGTTGTGTGTGTAGGAGGGTGTGGTGTTGTGGTATTGGTGTGGTGTGTGGGGAGGAGTGGTGGGTGTGGGTATCAGTGGTGGTGTGTGTTTTAAGTGTGTGGGGGGGGTGTATAGGGTGGGGGTGGTTGTGGATGGGTGTGGGGGGCGTATGTGGGGTGTTTGTGTGTGGAGGTGTGGGGGTGGGTGGGTATGAGGAGTGGTGGGGTTGTGTGAGTAGTGGGGTGGGTTGGGTGTATGGAGTGTGGGGTTGGTGGGTAGAGGGGGTGGGGGTTGGGTGTATTAGTGGGTGTGTGTTGGTGTATGAGGGGGGGTGTTGTGTCTTAGGGTGGTGTGTGTGGGGATAGTGTGGTGTGTGGTAGTGGGGGGTGGTGTGTGTGGTGTGGTAGTGGGGGGGGTGTGTGTGTAGTGTGTGGTGGTGGGGGGTGTGTATGAGGTGTGGTGGTGTGTGTGGGTGTAGGGTGTGGGGGTGTGGGTGTATTAGTGTGTGGTGTTGTGTGTATTAGTGTGTGGTGTTGTGTGTATTAGTGTGTGGTGTTGTGTGTATTAGTGTGTGGTGTTGTGTGTATTAGTGTGTGTTGTTGTGTGTATTAGTGTGTGGTGTGGTGTGTATCAGTGTGTGGTGTTGTGTGTATTAGTGTGTATTAGTGTGTGTTGTTGTGTGTATTAGTGTGTGGTGTTGTGTGTATTAGTGTGTGTTGTGTGTATTAGTGTATTGTTGTGTGTATTAGTGTGTTGTTGTGTGTATTTGTGTTTATTAGTGTGTGTCAGTGTGTATTACTGTGTGTGTGTGTGTGTGTGTGTGTGTGTGTGTGTGTGTGTGTATTACTGTGTGTGTGTGTGTGTGTGTGTGTGTGTGTGTGTGTGCGCGTGTGTGTGTGCGCGCGTGTGTGTGTGTGTGTGTGTGTGTGCGCGTGTGTGTGTGTGTGTGTGTGTGTGTGCGTGTATTACTGTGTGTGTGTGTGTGTGTGTGTTGGTGCTCCTCCTCCTGCAGTGTTTCAGTGTCTAATTGACTTAGACAGTTTTCATGTTACAGAGGATCAGAATTTAAATTTTGAAACTTTCCTAGACGTCTTTTAGAAATATTTATATTATATAGATCCTAAACCTTTCAGTTACATTACATTATCTCACACTCTACAGTCCTCCGGTCTGTTCTGAAGCTGAAGCTGAAGCTGAAGCTGAAGCTGAATCAGAATCAGAATCAGAATCAGAATCAGAATCAGCTTTATTGTCAGGTCTGTTTACACATGTGAGGAATTAGTTTTAGTGACAGAAGCTCCACAGTGTAACAGAATGACATATACAGTGTAGACCAAATTGTATGTACACATTTACAGGTGTGGAATGTGCAGTTTAAATATACATATACAAATAAACATATACAAATAAACATATACAAATATACATATACAAATAAACATATACAAATATACATATACAAATATACATATACAAATAAACATATACAAATATACATATACAAATATACATATACAAATAAACATATACAAATAAACATGTACAAATAAACATATACAAATAAACATATACAAATAAACATATACAAATAAACATATACAAATAAACATGTACAAATAAACATATACAAATAAACATATACAAATAAACATATACAAATAAACATATACAAATAAACATATACAAATAAGTATACAATATATACAGTATGTACACATGTGCAGTACAGAGTGCGAGTATGAGATGTGCAGTTGAGGTGTACATAGTGCAGACATGTGTTGTGTGTTCCATGGTGTTAAGTGTTCATCAGGTGGGTTGTTTGAGGGAAGAAACTGTTCCTAAGTCTGGTTATTAATGTATTTATGGAGAACTCTCCGGAACACACAGACTTACACTGACACACTGTTCAGAGCCTGACTCAATGTTCACCATCAAATTTAACATGTCCTGTTGATCTGGTGTCCTTCTGTTCATTTTTACCTTCATGATGTTCCTCATCAGGACTCAGGTCAGGTGCAGGTCCAGGTTCTACTGTAGACCCTGAATTCTGGTGTGGAGAGCAAAGCACTGTTCCAGCAGCTTGGAGTGAATAATCAGACTTTTGTACACTTCAAGACCAACAATGTAGAAAATGTAGTTACTAAAACTCCAACCAGAAGAAGCGAGAATAACGTACACCATTGACTGGAAGGTAAAAGTATTAAACGGGTTTGTGGACTGTTTTGTTCCTCACTGTGATGAAGACCATCTGCAGTCAGGACTAATGAAGTCAGCAAACAGCTGATTGTCAGGACTCAACCCGGACTTTTGGCCACGTGCCGTTTTTGTTTATCTTCCTCGTCACGTGTCTGCCCCGCCTTCGTCTGCCCCTCCCTGTCTTCACACCTGATCCTTATTGTGTCATCGTGTCTTTTTATATTTAAGTGGGCCGCGTTGCCGAGTGCAGCGCGGAATCATTAGTTACGTTTACCCCTCGTCATGTCTAGTCTTTGTTACGTGTCTTCATTTGTATTGCCTTTGTTATCGTCTTTATGTCGTTGTCTTTATTATTTATTAAACCCCTTTCATTTGAAGCTATCCTGCATACGGGTCTGTCTCCTTCCGCTTCCGGCTGTGACAGAATGAAATCCGCCTACGAACTGAGACCCAGCAGGATAGCTTCCAGCTCGGACCGGTTTTTTTTCTTCTCCCCCTGGACTGTTCCGGCAGTCCTTCTGACCCTTTTTTCTTTTTTCGGTGACATCGCTCCGCACTTTTTTCGGTGAGGGACGCCGCTACACTTTCGGTTCCGTCCGAAGCGGTCGTTGCCTCAATTCCTTAGCGGAGGATGTTACCATACCGTTTTTGCCCCTTTCTTATTTTTTGGTGCCCTGCGGCATCGCCCCGCATTTTTTTCGGTGAAGGACGTCGCTCCACTTTCGGTTCCGTTCCGAGGAGGGTGTCGCTTCACTTCTTCCGAGGGGGGTGCTGCAGGCCCAGGGCGAAGGACTTTTCCCACCCTCCCACCCTTCATATTCTGGTCATCGGGACGTGGATCTGACAGCGGTGCGTCGGGGGTTATGTGCGGCCCTCCAGCTTGGCTGTGGATGTCGCTCGGCCCTTCAGCTCGGCTGTAGACGTCACTCGGCCCTCCAGCTCGGCTGTGGATGTCGCTCGGCCCTTCAGCTCGGCTATGGAAGTTGCATGGCCCTTGCTGGCTGTACCCGCCGTGTGCCTTGCTCCCCCCACCTACCTTGCTGTGTGCCTTGCTCCCCCCACCGGCCTCGCCGTGTGCCTTGCTCCCCCCACCGGCCTCGCCGTGTGCCTTGCTCCCCCCCACCGGCCTCGCCGTGGACCTTGCTCCCCCCCACCGGCCTTGCCGTGGACCTTGCTCCCCCCATCTGCCTTCGCCGTGTGCCTCGCCCCCCCTCCTGGACCTTGTCGGGGTTTGGCACTTCGGGAGCCGCGCCTCAAGGGGGGGGTACTGTCAGGACTCAGCCCGGACTTTTGGCCACGTGCCGTTTTTGTTTATCTTCCTCATCACGTGTCTGCCCCGCCTTCGTCTGCCCCTCCCTGTCTTCACACCTGATCCTTATTGTGTCATCGTGTCTTTTTATATTTAAGTTGGCCGCGTTGCCGAGTGCAGCGCGGAATCATTAGTGACGTTTACCCCTCGTCATGTCTAGTCTTTGTTAAGTGTCGTCATTTGTATTGCTTTTGTTATCGTCTTTATGTCGTTGGCTTTATCATTTATTAAACCCCTTTCATTTAAAGCTATCCTGCATACGGGTCTGTCTCCTTCTGCTTCCAGTTGTGACAGTGATCCTTTGTTTTCCTAACGATGCGATTTCATATATTTACAGATTTTCCAGTCATTTATTTTTATTTAGAAGTCAGATATTTTTATCTGCAGCAGTCAAGGACACAGACTGACCCTTCTACTGCTCAGTGTGGTTAATGAGATGGTGTCGAGTTTAAGAGGGACCTCAGTCCTCTGTCTCACGTGATGGAGGGAGCGTTAAGGTGTTGATGACTAATAAACAGCTCAGGGTGGAGTTTCATATCAGACCTGAGAGGAACATCAACACAGATGCTGTGGGCAAAAAGGTTCAGAGCTGTCCTTACTTCCTTTGGACAGTTTAGGTCCTCTGGTGTCTGTGGGTCACTCCTGCAGCTGTCACTGTGGCTACTGCCATCTGCTATGAAGTTTCATCGAGTCTGGACGGTGATTCCACCTGAGGAGAAGCTGACCAGGAGTGTGGCTGATTTATAAAGAAAGGCATTTCTGAGTCTGCAAGAACCCAGACGGACATCTAAGGTGCTGTTGGTCTCTCTCACCTCAGGTAAAGACAGTGAAAGCCACTGCTTAATCACAAAGAAACACCATGATGACCTCAAGCCTTTTGGAATAAAGTTCTGTGGACTTAAAAGATTAAAGTAGAACTTTTTGACCCTTTTCCATATTTCTCTCTGTGACATCAGTTGTGAAGCTCACACAGAACGTTCCAGAACAGTCCAATGTGGCTGAACATTAGCAGTGTTAGAGTGGAACTTTTTCACACTGAAATATAAAACCCTTTAGTCTGGAATATATGCAGCAATTAATAACACAAAATACACACCAGACAGACAGACGGACGGACGGACGGACAGACAGAGAGATAGGTAGGTAGACAGACAGACGGACATAGAGATAGACTGACAGAGACAGACAGGTAGTAATATTATTGTGCTGTCTGTGAGTCTCCACCTCCAATAGATGCATTATAGTAATTCTCGTATCTCACTGCTCTATTCTCGGTACTGTGCATCAGCTTATTCTTATTAAATTAAATAATTCTGAAGATTTAAAAAGCTTCCTGTTGCCCGACAACAACAAGGTCAGCAGTGATGCACCCAGTAACGTTCTACTGCGAGTAACCCAACTAAAAACCGGCGGGTCGATGAGATCGGAGGGTGCCATTACTTTCTATAGAGCAACAGATGAAAGAAAACAACAGAACAAAACGACATTTAATAAAACACGTTTAAACGTCTCTTAGCGACTTACACAGAATCCTGAAAGTTAGCGAGCTCTTGTATGCATTATTAAACACACAGTTAAACGGCGATCAGCTGGGATGCAGAAGGTCTGATGATGTAAAACCACAGAGCACAAAATAAAGGTGGGGTAAATAAATCAGCCTGCTTTCACTCACACACAAACCTAGAGTTACTGTGGCAGCTCATAATTCTGCCCTGACACAGAAATCTATAGTTACAGGAATCACAGCAGGTTTCCCTTCAGTTACAGTCAGCTTTTACTGCTCTAAGGTGCAGTGTGGTAACTGATGCACTGCTGTTTTATTTTACATGTAGATCTACATCTCACACACACACACACACACACACACACACACACACACACACACACACACACATCACATCTCACACACACACACACACACACACACACACATCACATCTCACACACACACACACACACACACACACACACACACATCACATCTCACACACACACACACACACACACACACACACCCACGATCCCACACAGCAACATCTCACACCACCCAGCACCACACACACACACACACAACACATCACATCGTCCACCCACACACACACACACACACACACACACCAGCAGTCACTATGCGCACACACCACACTACACCCACACCACACACACCACAACACACACAGCCACAGGCGCCCACACACACCCTACACACACACACACACACAACAGCCACACACACCACAGCCCCACACAAACACCCACACACCCACAACACACACACACACACATCCCACAGCACCACACACACACAGCAACACCACACCACAGCACACACACACTACACACATCAAACACACACACAACAACACACAGCATCACACACACACACACACACAAACACACTAACACAACACACACACACACACACACTAACACAACACACACACACACACACACACACACACACACACACACACACACACACATAACACACACACACACACATCACACACACACACACACACACACACACACACACACTCACACACATCACACTCACACACATCACACTCACACACATCACATTCACACACACACACAGACACACACACATCACATTCACACACATCACACTCACACACATCACACTCACACACATCACACACACACACTGAGCACACTCACACACATCACACTCACACACATCACACTCACACACATCACACACACACACTGAGCACACTCACACACATCACACCCACACACATCACACTCACACACATCACACTCACACACATCACACTCACACAGAGCACACTCACACAGAGCACACTCACACACATCACACTCACACACATCACATTCACACAGAGCACACTCACACACATCACACTCACACACATCACACTCACACTGAGCACACTCACACACATCACACTCACACACATCACACTCACACTGAGCACACACACACACATCACACTCACACACATCACACTCACACTGAGCACACACACACACATCACACTCACACACATCACACTCACACTGAGCACACACACACACATCACACTCACACACATCACACTCACACTGAGCACACACACACACACATCACACTCACACTGAGCACACACACACACATCACACTCACACACATCACACTCACACACATCACACTCACACACTGAGCACACACAAACACATCACACACACTGAGCACACTTACACACATCACACTCACACTGAGCACACACACACATCACACTCACACACATCACACACACACACATCACACTCACACACATCACACTCACACACATCACACTCACACTGAGCACACACACACATCACACTCACACACATCATACTCACACACATCACACTCACACTGAGCACACACACACACATCACACTCACACACATCATACTCACACTGAGCACACACACACACATCACACTCACACACATCATACTCACACACATCACACTCACACACATCACACTCACACTGAGCACACACACACACATCACACTCACACACATCACACTCACACACATCACACTCACACACATCATACACACACACATCACACTCACACTGAGCACACACACACACATCACACTCACACACATCACACTCACACACATCACACTCACACTGAGCACACACACTCACACATATCACACTCACACACATCACACTCACACACATCACACTCACACACATCACACTCACACTGAGCACACACACTCACACATATCACACTCACACACATCACACTCACACACATCACACTCACACACACCACACTCACACACATCACACTCACACTGAGAACACTCACACACATCACACACACACATCACACTCACACACATCACACACACACTGACACATCTGAGTCCAACATCAATAAACACTGATATTATAAACATCTGGGTTTAGATCTTCTCTGAAGTATTTCTTCTTCTTCTTCTTCTCCTTCTTGCTTACAGTCTATTTATCATCGTTTCTATAAGCTGTAATCTTTCATCTTTAACCTTTAATCCACAAAATGTTCATGTTGTATTTCTTCCTGTGCTGAAAATCTCCTTTTCCAGACGTTCTGAGTGATGTTCATAAGAAATGGTGACAGCTGTCAGAGTTCATTCTGATCACACACACACACACACACACACACACACACACACACACACACACACACACACACACACACACACACACACTGCCTCTGCACCAGAGTTATTCTTAAACACATGTACACAACATTAACACAAGAAGAAACAAATACAACAAACACACTACCTCAATCTCTAAACCAAGCACACTGCCTCTACCTCAATCTCTAAACCAATCGCACTGCCTCTACCTCAATCTCTAAACCAAGCACACTGCCTCTACCTCAATCTCTAAACCAAGCACACTGCCTCTACCTCAATCTATAAACCAATCACACTGCCTCTACCTCAATCTCTAAACCAATCACACTGCCTCTACCTCAATCTATAAACCAATCACACTGCCTCTTCCTCAATCTATAAACCAAGCACACTGCCTCTACCTCAATCTATAAACCAAGCACACTGCCTCTACCTCAATCTATAAACCAATCACACTGCCCCTACCTCAATCTATAAACCAATCACACAGCCTCTACCTCAATCTCTAAACCAAGCACACTGCCTCTACTTCAATCTATAAATCAAGCACACTGCCTCTACCTCAATCTATAAACCAATCACACTGCCTCTACCTCAATCTATAAACCAATCACACTGCCTCTACCTCAATCTCTAAACCAATCACACTGCCTCTACCTCAATCTATAAACCAATCACACTGCCTCTACCTCAATCTATAAACCAATCACACTGCCTCTTCCTCAATCTATAAACCAATCACACTGCCTCTTCCTCAATCTATGAACCAAGCACACTGCCTCTACCTCAATCTATAAACCAAGCACACTGCCCCTACCTCAATCTCTAAACCAAGCACACTGCCTCTACCTCAATCTCTAAACCATGCACACTGCCTCTACCTCAATCTATAAACCAATCACACTGCCTCTACCTTAATTTCTAAACCAAACACACAGCCTCTACCTCAATCTCTAAACCAAGCACACTGCCTCTACCTCAATCTATAAACCAATCACACTGCCTCTTCCTCAATCTATAAACCAAGCACACTGCCTCTACCTCAATCTCTAAACCAAGCACACTGCCTCTACCTCAATCTATAAACCAATCACACTGCCCCTACCTCAATCTATAAACCAATCACACAGCCTCTACCTCAATCTCTAAACCAAGCACACTGCCTCTACCTCAATCTCTAAACCAAGCACACTGCCTCTACCTCAATCTATAAACCAAGCGCACTGCCTCTACCTCAATCTATTAACCAATCACACTGCCTCTACCTTAATTTCTAAACCAATCGCACTGCCTCTACCTCAATCTCTAAACCAAGCTCACTGCCTCTACCACATTTATTGCCTTTCAATTACTAGACCACACACTTCCCCGTTAATCACCAGAACAAACACACTGCCCTTGCCTCAATCCCGCTGTCTCTCTTTAATCACTAAACAAAACCCTGTCTCTACATTAGTCACCAGAACAATCTCACTGCCTCTACCTTATTCTCTTATTCCTGCTCCTTCTGCCTTGGTTCCAAACCCATAATCTCTACCACATCCCTCTGTAAAAATCCCTTCTTTATTTTATCTTTTACCAAACGCAGCATTCATGTGTTGCCTAACTGTCGTGCTGAGACTCTCCTGTCTCACACAAGCCAAGACACCACAGGAGATTTGGAAAATTGGCTCTACATAAATACTGTCACCGGGCCGAAGTCCTTTCACCTCTACAGCAGAAGCAGCGTTTTTAGGCAATATTTGTGCTTCCTGTCTCATGATGACTGTCAGGATTTTATGAAGCATTGTATAGACGGACCATGTGGTCATGTGGTAAGTTACAATTCTCCTGCTTATTGTTACATTTTTTCGAACCCAATCATGGCTTTTATGTCTTAGATGTTTTTAGATTCTAATGATTTATTTTATCATATTTGTCCGAAATCCGCTGAAACTTCCTTCCTTTGCCATGCTGACTTCACCCTAATCACCAGCCCCAACACACTCCTGACTCAAACGGAGGCCTGAACACGATCACCAAACCAGACACAGACCAAACCTTCCCAAATCTTATTTTACACTCGACAACCACGTCACGTTCTGGATCGATGGGAAGCTCTTGTTTCTTTGGACTTGAGGCTCCACATGATCACATGGACCAGTGATGGATTACACAGTAGAACGTAATGTATTCACACTTTTATTCCACATCGTACCGACACGACTCAAGTCAAATGCTCTTCACTGTTTCCTTCACTGTTAATCATTTTATAAGAAAGTAATCAGCACAGTTTCACTACAGAACTGATTACCATGACTATAAAAACTTACCTTAATAAGGATCTCCAGTTCCTCTGGTGTGACACAGGGATGTTTTTGCAGGAACGCTGCTTTCTCAGTTGTGATCGTATCCTTCTGGTTTCTTTCGAATGGCTGCTCGAGGGCTCGAAATGCCAAGCCGCCGGCCACTAAGTAAAGTACCACCACCACGAACACAGCCAGCACCGTCTTCCACTTCATCACGGACAGTAGTGCCGAGCCGTCTGCCTGCGCCTCCATGCTGGCTACCATGCTTGTAGGCCGTGAAACAGAAAGACGTGGAAGTGAACATCCCATTGGGTTCTGCATTGTGGCCACACTGGCCTGGACCAGACTGGACTGCAGCATCCCGGGCTGGACTTTTTTCGGGGGAACAAGGTTTGTCTGGACTGCCACTGTTGAAGATAACAGGATTAAAAGTCTATAAGTAATCCTAATCACATTTCTTTTAATCTCAAGGAGTTATGAACTGCTCAGGGTGAGTAAGTCTACACAAAGAGTTATAACATAACAAGGTTGGGGACTTTATGTTACAGGAAAATAATCACTTTCAGGCTGGTAAAAATAACTGGGCTTCATCACACCACCACATGACTCAGTATATTATAGGAACATGGACACATGCAGTGGTTATTATTCTCAGTTTTCTCAGCTCTAAACACTCGTCCCCTCAGCGGTCTCTCTTTATTCTCTCAGCTCTAAACACTCGTCCCCTCTGCGGTCTCTCTTTATTCTCTCAGCTCTAAACACTCGTCCCCTCAGCGGTCTCTCTTTATTCTCTCAGCTCTAAACACTCGTCCCCTCAGCTGTCTCTCTTTATTCTCTCAGCTCTAAACACTCGTCCCCTCAGCGGTCTCTCTTTATTCTCTCAGCTCTAAACACTCGTCCCCTCAGCGGTCTCTCTTTATTCTCTCAGCTCTAAACACTTGTTCCCTCAGCGGTCTCTCTTTATTGTCTCGAACTAAACACTCCTGAAGATGTCCTGAAGATGTGGAGAACTTCACATGGAGATGGAGTCTTTTAACAGCGTTTTCATCACACTCCATTTCAACCACAGGATCAATTCTAGGCTCATTCTGGTGTCCAAAATATCACCACAGGTTTGTTTACATGCAGATGAATTTCCTCCACACTGCATATCGATTGTGTAATTGTAGACCCCATGTCTGATGTGCACACAAATAGAAGATAACAGCAGGTACATCCCTTTATTTATCTCATCTATTTACTTAGTTGTGTTTTTATTTTCCTTTTGCTCAGTGTTTCCTGTGCAGTCGTTCAGTCAGAGCTGCTTCATTATCCAAAAAATATGTTTAAATGGTCTCAGATCTTCTGTCTGCTTATTTCATATATAAAGACACTCCATATTCAGTCCCAGGAGCAGGACACATTTATCATGAACATGTGAGGTACGAGGTAAGAGAGATTTAATAATGGAGAAGAAACGAGTTTTTTGTATTTTAACATGTAATCTAAGTGAATATCACGATTATGAATAAAATATTTCCCACACAGTGACTGTTACAGTGACCAACTTTTTACACTGTGTCATGAGTAAAGGCTTATCAGTGTGAAAATATCACCAGCACTTCACATTAATGGAGTCTGTGGTATGGGTTTCTTTACTACACACACACACACACACACACACACACATGCATACACACACATACACACACTTACAAAATGGATATCTTAATGGATTTATGAGCTGTTGGAAAAGCTATTAAGGTGCAAAGATCATACACTCAGACACACAAAGACTGCAGAAGAAACACACACACACAGACACACACACACACACACTGCAAAATACACACATGAATAAAAAACAAAATACAGATTTCAAGCTAACTACATATTGTTGGCAAGTTTATTATTATTATTATTCTATCTCTTTATCTTCATTCTGTACTGAGAGGCTCCATGACTCCACCAGCCCTCAATCATCTGAAGCACTGAAACAATGTGTGTTTAAAATGTTCAGCAGACTTGGTGACTAGTAAAACACACACACACACACACACACACACACACACACACACACACACACACACACACACACACACACACAGACGTTTCCCAGAGAAGCTATTATAAACTCTTGCAACCACAACCAAACCACAACACAGTAAAACTCCCCAGAGCTCAATTAATACCTGCTTTGTGTGTGTGTGTGTGTGTGTGTGTGTGTGTGTGTGTGTGTGTGTGTGTGTGTGTGTGTGTGTGTGTGTGTGTGTGTGTGTGTGTGTGTGTGTGTGTGTGTGTGTGTGTACAGATAGAGAGGCGAGCGAGTAAAAGGAGAGTTGAGGCGGGAAATGCAGTAGAAACGTGAGTCACATGTCTGATGTCAACACAATGAGCTCATGCCGTAGTGGCAGGGTTGCCAGTTTGTATGTATTGATCAGTTCTACTAAATTCTTTATCGATCCTGAACAAAAAAACTAGAATGTTAATAGATTTATCTGATCAGAGTGTAAAAATCAGGGTTGCCAGAATAATTTCAAAAAGAAATCTCCTCAAATAAATTCCATGCTTCTGATTTCTAACCAAAACACGACGTGTTCAAGTCATTATGCAGCTGCTTTAGAACAGGGTTGCCAGATTGAACATCAATAATTCTAGAATTTACTTGGTATCGAAGGGATTTTTTTTTTAATTCTCTGATCTGGTTGTTAGGTGATATTTCATATTGTACAGTCACGTGACTACTCGGGATTTGCAGGATAGTTTCCAGTACAGTTTATGTTTAAAATCTTCCTTTTATTAACCACACACACACATACACGCACAAATACACAAACACATGCACGCACACACAAATACACACATACACACACACACACAGCAGAATATATACATATGCACAATAAACATGTTGTAATTCACACATTATCTAATGCAGGATCGTTAAGAGATTAAATTTAATGCACGAGTGTAAGTGCAAGTTGTGGAATATTGCACGTGCAAGTGGTCCAAGTTGCATTAGGGCGCTCTGCACGCGCGCACACACACACACACACACACACACACACACACACACACACACACACACACACACACACACACACACACTATTAAACCCACCTGGAGGAGGACTCCAGCTGCTGCTCGGTTTCCTCTGATTTTCCGCCGGAAATTTCATGTTTATTCTCCGAATTGTTGACTTAAGATGAATTGGAATAGAATAAATAAACGTGGTCGAAACGCTCTATGGTCGTGTTATCGGCGTGATGTGGCACCGAGGCTTCATCTCCGCGCTGCATTACACATGAACACGACTCACATTTCAGCTCCTTTATCTCGCGCACGCGGAGACGATCCTGTTGATCTTAAAGCATCTACATCCTTCAGGTTCCTCTTCAGATTCCTCCCCAGGTTCCTCCCAGCAGCTGCAGTGCTGAAGTGTTACACAATAAGCGTGTGTACCGACACACACACACACACACACACACACACACACACACACACACACACACACACACACACACACACACACACACACACACAGCCCCCTCCATCCCGTGCACTATGCACCAAGGAACACATCATGCATGAAACTCGCGCTTCTGGGAAATCTGTTATGTCTAAAAATTATTGTTATCGACAAATTTCGATTTTGAACTTAGTATCGATACGATTTTTACTTACTATCATGGCGACAATGATGTGTATCTATTAAATATAGATCATTTATCTAGCTAAATACCAAAAATCTGAACAGAAATAAATTTATAATATTTATTTATGAATATATTTGAATATTTGAATTAGCTATTATTATTATTATTATTATTATTATTATTATTATTATTATTATTATTATTATTATTATTATTATCTTTGTTGTTGTTAGTATTATACATTTTAATATAAACAGTATTATATAAATAGAGTCCAAACTTTTTGGCTAAAGGAATCATAGCCTTTGGTTAAACCCAGTAATGAATAAAGGTGAACTGCATCCATTCTAACTAGGAACTTATCAATATATGGATTTAGACACACATGAAATTTCAAATCCCTGTGGTTTTGAATCCATACAGATCTGGAGCTCTGTGTCCTGTTTGGTCAGGACCACAGTGGACAGTGACTCCTGCATGCAGTATTTTGCCCTATTCTTCTTCAACATTTTTTCTCTTGTGTTCAAGCAATATGTATGAATACAGTATATATGAAAAGGATTTGAGACCTGGTGGACCTCAGAGTGATGCTCAGTGAGGTTGATGGAGCCTCTGCTCTCTGGGACAGGGACAGAAGGCTAGAGAACTTGAGTGGGGTTGGATATTTGAGGAAACTCATATTTCATATCAACTCAACAGGAAACGGCTAACTGCATTTTTAATAAAGTCTAGGTGGTATGTCTGGCAAGACTCTCCATCATCTGCTCACATGACCTCATATTATGTCTCGCTGTCTAACCTCAAAGGACCCTTTCCATTTAGCGAGTTAGATCAAGCTGGATATGGGAGGTAACATGAGGACTTTGGATACCATTAGAATCATCAGAGGTGAAAGTAACTATTATAAACTATTATAGAGCCTTTGCTGCCTTTCCTGAGCAAAGAGCAAAGAAGAAGTGTGTATGTTGTTCTCATGTACAATATGTACTGACCACTGAACACTGGGTGTTTAATGATCCTTACAGCACTTTTATTGTATGCTCCTGTCCTGGGCTCTACACCTTCACCCTCCAGAGCTTCTACAATGTGACATCTTAAACCAGACTCTGGGGTTTCAGTCTCTTAATAAGAGGACAGTTATATTTACTGCTTCTGCTGTGGTGGTACAAGTAAGAGCCAGAGGTTGTGAAGCACTTGGTATTCGAGCTAATCCTGTTTCACCATTTCTCTACATCTCTAATCATCTAACAACACAGAATTCAGCCACTATATGACACTAATAATGACATCTGCATTCAAAAACAATTAAATTAAAATGTACAGATATTTAGATTTTAAAAATGTAAAATCTAAACATAAATGAGTAAATTTGTTGATCAACAGAAAGGGCTTCAAATGAGAACCTTTTTTTTTTTAATTTAGTTTAATTTATAATCAGTTTAAGATTATTGTCATGAATACACCTGACAGTATGACCAAATGATAACTAAATTTATAAATCATAACTTAAAGGCCTTCTGAAGAACCTGTTTCTGAGGCTGGTGTCTCGTTCATGATCTTCCTGTTGACGGACTTTGGGGTGATTCGGTGCAATAATTTTAACACGATGTTTAAAATCCCAACAATAGTCATGTTTTACAGCTTCACAAAAATACCTTCAAATGTTCATTTCATTCCCCATCACAGTCCATTTCACAAATCCAAGTTTATTAACATTAACATTTTCAGAATCAGAATCAGAAAAATCTTTATTGCCAGGTGCTGTATGTAGTACATAACACAGAAGCTCCACAGTGTAACAGGATGACATTGACATGAACACACATACAATATAGACAGTTTGTATGTATTATTTAAGTAAATAATGTAAGAATAGTGTCGTGTGTTCCGTGTATGTCAAGTGTTCATCAGAGGGAGTGTGTGAGGGGAGAAACACTGTTCTTGTGTCTGGGTCGTTCTGGTACTCAGGGCTCTGTAGAATCAGAATCAGAATCAGAATCAGAATCAGAATCAGAATCAGAATCAGAATCAGAATCAGCTTTATTGTCAGGTCTGTTTACACATGTGAGGAATTAGTTTTAGTGACAGAAGCTCCACAGTGTAACAGAATGACATATACAGTGTAGACCAAATTGTATGTACACATTTACAGGTGTGGAATGTGCAGTTTAAATATACATATACAAATAAACATATACAAATAAACATATACAAATATACATATACAAATAAACATATACAAATAAACATATACAAATAAACATATACAAATAAACATATACAAATATACATATACAAATAAACATGTACAAATATACATATACAAATAAACATATACAAATAAACATATACAAATAAACATATACAAATATACATATACAAATAAAGGCAATTTGTATGTACAAATTTGCAAGTATGAAATGTGCAATTAGGTGTTGTGTGTTCCATGGTGTTAATTGTTCATCAGATGGATTAGCGATGGTCTGTAGCTTCGACCAGATGACAACAGTACAAAGAGTGAGTGTGCTGGATGTGAGGGGTCCTGAGTGAGTGTGCTGGATGTGAGGGGTCCAGGGTGAGTGAGTGTGCTGGATGTGAGGGGTCCAGGGTGAGTGAGTGTGCTGGATGTGAGGGGTCCTGAGTGAGTGTGCTGGATGTGAGGGGTCCTGAGTGAGTGTGCTGGATGTGAGGGGTCCTGAGTGAGTGTGCTGGATGTGAGGGGTCCAGAGTGAGTGTGCTGGATGTGAGGGGTCCAGGGTGAGTGAGTGTGCTGGATGTGAGGAGTCCAGGGTGAGTGAGTGTGCTGGATGTGAGGGGTCCTGAGTGAGTGTGCTGGATGTGAGGGGTCCTGAGTGAGTGTGCTGGATGTGAGGGGTCCTGAGTGAGTGTGCTGGATGTGAGGGGTCCAGAGTGAGTGTGCTGGATGTGAGGGGTCCAGGGTGAGTGAGTGTGCTGGATGTGAGGGGTCCAGGGTGAGTGAGTGTGCTGGATGTGAGGGGTCCTGAGTGAGTGTGCTGGATGTGAGGGGTCCTGAGTGAGTGTGCTGGATGTGAGGGGTCCAGGGTGAGTGAGTGTGCTGGATGTGAGGGGTCCTGAGTGAGTGTGCTGGATGTGAGGGGTCCTGAGTGAGTGTGCTGGATGTGAGGGGTCCTGAGTGAGTGTGCTGGATGTGAGGGGTCCAGAGTGAGTGTGCTGGATGTGAGGGGTCCAGGGTGAGTGAGTGTGCTGGATGTGAGGAGTCCAGGGTGAGTGAGTGTGCTGGATGTGAGGGGTCCTGAGTGAGTGTGCTGGATGTGAGGGGTCCTGAGTGAGTGTGCTGGATGTGAGGGGTCCTGAGTGAGTGTGCTGGATGTGAGGGGTCCAGAGTGAGTGTGCTGGATGTGAGGGGTCCAGGGTGAGTGAGTGTGCTGGATGTGAGGGGTCCAGGGTGAGTGAGTGTGCTGGATGTGAGGGGTCCTGAGTGAGTGTGCTGGATGTGAGGGGTCCTGAGTGAGTGTGCTGGATGTGAGGGGTCCAGAGTGAGTGTGCTGGATGTGAGGGGTCCAGGGTGAGTGAGTGTGCTGGATGTGAGGGGTCCAGGGTGAGTGAGTGTGCTGGATGTGAGGGGTCCTGAGTGAGTGTGCTGGATGTGAGGGGTCCTGAGTGAGTGTGCTGGATGTGAGGGGTCCAGAGTGAGTGTGCTGGATGTGAGGGGTCCAGAGTGAGTGTGCTGGATGTGAGGGGTCCTGAGTGAGTGTGCTGGATGTGAGGGGTCCAGAGTGAGTGTGCTGGATGTGAGGGGTCCAGGTTGAGTGAGTGTGCTGGATGTGAGGGGTCCAGGGTGAGTGAGTGTGCTGGATGTGAGGGGTCCTGAGTGAGTGTGCTGGATGTGAGGGGTCCTGAGTGAGTGTGCTGGATGTGAGGGGTCCTGAGTGAGTGTGCTGGATATGAGGGGTCCAGAGTGAGTGTGCTGGATGTGAGGGGTCCAGGGTGAGTGAGTGTGCTGGATGTGAGGGGTCCAGGGTGAGTGAGTGTGCTGGATGTGAGGGGTCCAGGGTGAGTGAGTGTGCTGGATGTGAGGGGTCCTGAGTGAGTGTGCTGGATGTGAGGGGTCCTGAGTGAGTGTGCTGGATGTGAGGGGTCCTGAGTGAGTGTGCTGGATGTGAGGGGTCCTGAGTGAGTGTGCTGGATGTGAGGGGTCCAGAGTGAGTGTGCTGGATGTGAGGGGTCCAGGGTGAGTGAGTGTGCTGGATGTGAGGGGTCCAGGGTGAGTGAGTGTGCTGGATGTGAGGGGTCCAGGGTGAGTGAGTGTGTTGGATGTGAGGGGTCCAGAGTGAGGGAGTGTGCTGGATGTGAGGGGTCCAGAGTGAGTGTGCTGGATGTGAGGGGTCCAGGGTGAGTGTGTTGGATGTGAGGGGTCCAGAGTGAGTGTGTTGGATGTGAGGGGTCCTGAGTGAGGGAGTGTGCTGTAGTCTCCTGTGGTCAGATTGGGTAACTGAACTGAACCAAACAGTCACTGAGATGCAGAGGATGGATTCTATGATGGCAGTGTAGAACTGTTTCAGCAGATCCTGTGGCAGGTTGAACTTCCTCAGTTGTAGTACAACCTCTGCTGAGCCTTTTTCACAATGGAGTCAATGTGAATGTCCCACTTCAGGTCCTGGGAGATTGTGGTTCCCAGGAATCTGAATGACTCCACTGCTGTGACAATGCTGTCCATGATGGTTAGTGGGGGGAGAACAGGGGGGTTTCTCCTGAAGTCCACTATCAACTCCACTGTCTTGAGTGTGTTCAGCTCCAGGTTGTTAAGGCTGCACCAGACAGCCAGCCGCTCCACCTCCAGTCTGTAAGCAGACTCGTCACCGTCCTGGATGAGGCCGATCAGTGTGGTGTCGTCTGCAAACTTCAGGAGCTTGACAGAGGGGTCATTAGAGGTGCAGTCATTCGTGTACAGGGAGAAGAGCAGTGGGGAGAGAACACAACCCTGGGGGACACCAGTGCTGACGGTGCGGGTGCTGGATTTGAGTTTACCCAGTCGCACTAGCTGCTGCCTGTCTGTCAGAAAGCTGGTGATCCACTGACAGACAGAGGAGGGCATGGAGAGCTGGGTTAATTTGGGCTGTAGGAGTGATGGGATGATGGTGTTAAAGGCAGAGCTGAAGTCCACAAACAGGATCCTCACATAAGTCCCTGGTCTGTCCAGATGCTGCAGAACATAATGCAGACCCATGTTGACTGCATCATTCACAGACCTGTTTGCTCTGTAGGCAAACTGCAGAGGGTCCAGTTATGCCGGGGGGGGGGGGGGGTCGTGTAGGTGATGACTCTCAGACCTTTCCACACTGAAGCTGAGTCATTAGAGGAAAACTGAATCCGTAGCTTTTCAGAATAATTCCTCTTTGCCACTCTGATCTCCTTTTCCTTTCCCCCCCCATTCCTGTCAGCATCCACTTTGGCCTGACGGAGCTGGCTGAGTTTCGCATGGTTTTTGTGCCCTTTTCAGTGTAGATTAAAATAAAACACAGTTTTTATCCAAAGTGTAATGTTTTTGAACAATTTTTTTTTTAATATTTATTGCCATCTACAATCAGCCTACAGGAACACCAACACCTTCTGCAGGAGATTATAGTGCGCCGCCTTGTGGTGAAAATATTCTATCACACATTTAAACCAGTTAAGTTTTACTAGAAAAAAATTAATGTTCCTAATAAAGTGGTCTCAGAATTAGTTGTGGCTGTGTTGGTTGGATTGTGGATGGAGTGAGACTCCTGATTTAACTGTGATTATTAAATAATAAGAGTTTAATATAAGTTGTTTATGAGATCCTGCGTGTTTTCATCTCTTGTAACAAACAAGGGCCAAACTGTCCTGAGCCATCAGAGAGGCAAAGCACCCAGACGCCCAGACAATCCACAGCCACCTCCAGGACAGCGGAGAGACCCGGCGCATGTGGCAGGGCATTCAGGTGATCACGAACTACAAGACGGCTTCACCTGCCTGTGATTGTGATGCCTCCCTCCCAGATGCACTGAACAACTTCTACGCTCGGTTTGAGGTGCAGAACAACTTAGCGGCAAAAAAGACCACCACCTTCCCCCCACCCCCCAACAACCAGGTACTCTGTCTATCCACGGCTGACGTGAGGAGATCTCTATACAGAGTTAACCCACAGAAGGCTGCTGGACCAGACAACATTCCTGGCAGGGTTCTCAGAGAATTTGCAGAACAGTTAGCGGATGTCTTCACTGACATCTCCAACATTTCCCAGAGCAGCTCTGTTGTTTCTACATGCCTCAAGGGAACAACCATTGTCCCTGTCCCAAAGAGGTCTACAGTGTCCTGCCTCAATGACTATCGTCCCGTTGCACTCACACCCATCGTTATGAAGTGCTTCGAGAAGCTCGTCATGAGGCACATCAAGACCCAGTTACCCCCCTCACTGGACCCCTTACAGTTCGCGTATCGTCCAAACCGCTCCACAGACAATGCCATTGTCCCGACACTTATGTCCAAATGCTGTTCATAGACTTTAGTTCAGCATTCAACACATTCATCCCTCAGCACCTGATTGGGAAGCTGAGCTGCTGGGACTAAACACCTCCCTCTGCAACTGGATCCTGGACTTCCTGACTGGGAGACCTCAGTCAGTCCGGATCAGGAACATCATCTCCAGCACCACCACACTGATTACTGGAGCTCCTCAGGGCTGTGTGCTCAGTCCACTGCTGTTCACTCTGCTGACTCACAACTGTGCAGCAATAAACAAATCGAACCATATCATTAAATTTTACAGATGACACGACCGTGGTGGGTCTCATCAGCAAGAACATGAGTCAGCATACAGAGAGGAGGTGCAACAGCTACAGTAACTGTCTGGTATAGAACCAACAACCTTTCTCTGAATGTTGATAAAACTAAAGAGATGGTTGTTGACTTCCGGAGAGCACAGAGAGACCGCTCTCTGCTGAACATCGACAGATCATCTGTAGAGATCATCAAGTGCACCAAATGTCTTGGTGTTCATCTAGCTGAGAACTTCACCTGGTCATTCAACACCAGCTCCATCTCCAACACCAGCTCCATCACCCATCACACACACTCTTCACCCTCCTGCTGTCTGGAAAAAGGTACCGAAGCATTCGGGCCTCGACCAGACCGTGTAACAGTTTCTTCCCACAAGCCATCAGACTCCTTAATAACTGAAACTGAACTCTACTGAGCACAACACAAACACACAACACACACACACACACACACACACACACACACACACACACACATCTGTATGGACTGCACAGACCTACACCAAATACACACACTTCCAATATACATCCATCAAACTGTTTACATGCTGTTTACACACTTTTCTGCTCTTTGCACACACTGTCTAATATTTCAGTCATTTGCTGATTTGCACAATATAACACAATATAACAACATTATCTCAGGGACCTGCTGCTATAACACTGTGTTTATTACAGTGTTACTGCACACACAATATTGTTAAACATACAGTATTTACACTGGTGCTGTTTCTGTGTATTGTCTTTTGTGTATTATCTTGTAATTCTTGTCTTTTGTCCTGCACTGTCTTGTCTGTCCTTTTGTCTTGTCCTGCACTGTCTTGTCTGTCTTGTTTGTCTTGTCCTGCACTGTCTTGTCTGTCCTTTTATCTTGTCCTGCACTGTCTTGTCTGTCTTGTTTGTCTTGTCCTGCACTGTCTTGTCTGTCCTTTTGTCTTGTCCTGCACTGTCTTGTCTGTCTTGTTTGTCTTGTCCTGCACTTTCTACACCAGGTTACACAGATACACTTTATGTATGTAGGACACTTACTAAGTCCTTATAGCTCTGTGTGTGTTTTATGTAACACCCTGATCCTGGGGAGACGTTGTGTCATGTCACTGTGTACTGTAACAGTTATATATGGTGTAATGACAATAAAAGCTTCATGATGACAAACAAAAAACAGCTTTCTTTCGTGCTGTAGAATGTAAATCGTCTGCCAGTATTTTCTGATAATCAGTTTCTCCTAACTTGTTCTACCTGACTATGGCTTAGTAAAAACTGAACCTTCTTTTTTCCAGCTCTTTATCAGAGTTTAATCAGCACTGACCGGCATTTTCAAGTGTTGAGATCTTTTTATATCATTTTGCTTTATAAAGATCCTCTACCTTATTACGCAGGTCAGTTGGCAGTTCTTTTGTCTTCCCCATGGTGCAGTATCCAGCCAAGTCAGTGTATCACCTCATGAGCTGAGAAGCTCGCTGACTATTTATGTACACACACACGCACACACACGCACACACACACACACACACACACACACACACACACACACACACACACACACACACCTAAAAACAGACCACTTTAGTTTGTTTGTAGTGTGTAGACACACAGTAGTTTGTAGTCAGGTTCTGATGTAAAGCATAAATAGAGAATTCGAGTCAGTTTTCAGCTTTAAATCATCAGACCTGTATTTAGGAGTGATATAAAGATGGAAGGACAAACAGTTACAGACACACAGTGATGAAGAGAACATGACTGTGTGTGAGATCCAGGATGGGACGCTGACTTCAGTGAGGATGAAGAATTCATACTAAATGACTGAGATCTCTGAGAGCCTGATGAGTCTCAGTGTAATGTTGTCTCTGTCCTACACACTACAGCTGTCCTCTATCACTTCTTTATTCCTGTGGTATGAAAACGCTTCATATCTAAGCTCAATAAGTTGAAGGAAGTCTGGAAGACTGAATCCTACAATCAGTAAGAGTTTTATTTGTTCATCACTGTGGGTTTATAGCTATAACACTCTAGATTACCCCACAGCGAATTCTGGATCCTGTGATAAAAAAATCCACTACACCATTGTATCTGTCAGAATAGTCAAAAGCGTCTGAAGTTTTATTGAGCACAAAGCTGCAGGACCGGATATTGCATCAGCACTGAACAGTTCTGTTGTTGTTTCACCTTGTAGCCGCTTGATGTCGCTGTAGGATTTGTATTATGACCTGCAGCTTCTCTGGAAGAGGTAGAAATATTTTATTCCTAACTTCAATTCGTCAGGAAAGGAAATTAGTTCTTACATGAAATCTGTGATTTAATAAAACTTTCTTTATTTTCTTTTTAAAAACGTCTACATTAAGAGTGTAAAAGAATAATGTTATATGTGGTGATCTTCTGTAGTAAAAGAAACTGACTGAGGTAAAGTAAAGCTGTCAATTATTCTATTTCTTAAAAATAATTTCATAACATTTTAATAACAATCACTGAAACAAATGGAGCTTTAAATGTAATAGGTTTTTAATTATTATTATTATTTTTTTAAATAATTAAAACAAAACAATAAATTAATTAATTTGGGAAATTTAAGGGCAACTGTAAATAAGCATAACACACACACACACACACACACACACACACACACACACACACACACACACACACACACACAAACTCACACACACACTCACACACACAGATACACAACACACACGCACGCACACACACACACACACACACACACACACACACACACACACTCACACACTCACACACACACGCACGCACGCACGCACACACACACACACAAACACAAACACACACACACACACACACACACACACACACACACCATTTCTTTTTTATATTTCATTATCTGTGCCATGACTTTCTTCTTCTTGTTGTTGATGTTGTTGATAAAATAAACCTTTATTTGTCCATAGTGGAGAACCTTCTATGTTACAACAGCAAAGAAATAATACAATTATAAATATTGTTGATGTTGTTGTTGCTGTTCCTGTTGCTCTTGTTGATGTCACTGATGTTGTGGTTGGTGTTGTTTTTGTTGATGTTGTTGTTGTTGTTGTTTATCTCACCCCACCCCTGACAGGGTCTCTACATTTATCGACTCTTCCACAGCTCAGTAGTTTTGATGGCTTTTCATCTCCTAATATAAATAGTTTTTTTCTTCTCGTTGTAGATGATTCATTCACCTTTTATTCCTTGTCTACAGTTTTATTCCTGATTCTGTCACTGTGTGAGATTTAGACAATTTAAGCACAAAACCTTCTGTGGTTCTCAGCAGTTCTGTTCTGTGACTCAGCAGTTGTCGATCAGTGTGTGTCTCTACAGACCTTCACATCCTCCTGCATTAAGCATAGACCTTCTCATTAAATACAGATAATCTGGTTTCTTTCTGGTCCTGTGATGGTTCCATCTTATGGCCAATTCTCTTCTAGCTGCATAATCTAAACATAACACTTACTTTCACTGCTACTCTGATGACATACAGCTTCATCTTCCCCTGAACCTCAGTGAAAGCTGGTCTATAAAGTCACTCACAGATTGCTTCGGGGATATCAGGTGTGATATTATTTGGTCTCAGTCTTTATGAATCTTGGGTAAATTGTCTTCTATCTGAACCACATTCAAAACCTTGATTTCATTCAATTCTGAACTCAGAACTGACCGACAAATCAAATCAAATCAGATTTATTGCCCAGCTGAAAACCTTTACAGTTTTTTTGGATTGCTTAAGCACGATTTTCAGAACAGGGCCCGTGTTTTCAAAACACTACACAGAATTAGCACAACCACACACACAATTAGCACAACCACACACACAATTAGCACAACCACACACAATTAGTAAAACACTACAGATCCCTTGCATAATTAAACACTCTAGTAAAAACTATACACTTCTGTTTTAAAACCACCCTTTGTTACCATATGAAACACACACGTGTCACATTACTATACTCTGTTTGCACCAGTTACACTCTGCTGTGATAAACCTACAACACTTTTAGCACTTCTACTTCCCTATGATTAGAGTAGGCTACCATCAATAAAGTACAAATTTAATGTAAATTCACCAAACACTACACAAGACCAATGTTGCAGACTGAAGAGACTCATTTATTTGTCAACACGCCCAAAATGTTCACATGTACTGTAAGTTTATGGTAAAAAATACAAAAAAAAACTAGACATTGTCTGTTCGCCTAGCTGGATCTGGCCAGAGAATTTCATCAACATCGCAGGCAAAGTTGTCATTAGCAAAAAAACCTTGGAAAGAAACGTCGTGAATGACGAATCCATCCTTGCATTGCTGCTACCTCCATCTGGTCACAGGCCTCCTCCATGGCTTGGATGAGGGGTACCTCAGCCTGGAGACGGAGATCATATACCTTCCGACGACTCCCTTCTGTGTAATGGCTGCACAGAGTGTTATATTACCCCCACGTTGCCCTGGGACATTGACTATAGCCCTGAGGCCAAAGATGTTTCTTCCCCCCTTCGTGTTCTCGTCAGGTTGAACCCAGCGTCATCTACGTATATGAACTCATGCTGGATCTCCTCTCCATCCATTCGTAAAACTCTCTGAGGAACAATGTCATGCAAAATTGTGTACATCAGTGTAGATATGATGTCGATATGATGATATTTTTACAACACACTGTACCTATTTTCCAGTCGAAATGTTATCACACTTGCCACCGTGTATCGGCTTAGATTTGTCTGTACTCGCAGTCCAGCGTCCCTCAGCGTCAGGCCGCGGGTGACAACGTGGTCAACCAGTGTTGTGTGGATCTCATTTGTCAGATTCGGTCCTCTTTGAGCTCCTTCTTGTCTTCCTCTTCCTATTCCTCTACCTCTACCTCCAGCATGGCCTCCATCTCTTCCTCTTCCTCTGTTGATTCCTCCTCTGTTGATTCCTCTTCCTCCCTTTCCTCCTCCTCCTTCTCGTTCTCCTTGTTCTCCTCCTCGTCTTACTCTTTCTCTGACTCTTTAAATTGTGCTTGAAGACCGATGAACTCACCTGCTGCTTTTTATATTCAATTCAAGTTCAATCCAATTTAAGTTTATTTGTATAGCGCTTTTTACAATAGAAATTGTCTCAAAGCAGCTTTACAGAACATAAACATAGAGCAGAAGGTAAACATATATTATAGTGCTTATACACCTGATTGGTGTGTCTACAATTAAGCAAACAAGTGTTTGCACACCTGATGACTGTGTTGACCCGACTGGTTGGACGCTGCAGTAATTTGACAGTCAGTGCTTTGGTATTGCATGGAAGTGACTTCATGATAGATTTTTGTGTGTAATGTGTGTTAAGTGTGTTTAGTGTTTTGCAAATCACTGTGTGTAGAGTTTTGCAACAAGTGTGAGGTTGACAATGTGCTTATAGTTGTGCAAATATGGGCTGATGTTTTGCCTCTTGAGTGTAAGGTTTTGCTAATAGTGTACTACTGTTAATTTTAGTGTGTAAGCAATCCAAAAAAACTGTAATGACTTACAGAAAATTATTCATACTTTTATGTCATCATTTATTGATTACTATCTTTAAATCAGTGTCCATCAGTCCTTATTATTCATTAGAAAACAACAGTACAACAATTCTTTCTTCACTACAGTGTTTTACAGTTCAAGTGCAGTTTAAAACTTTTATTTTTTAAGAGATTTTAGTGGTCTGCATCTTTATATTCCATCCATCTCCATCCATCCATCTTCTACCGCTTATCCGGGGCCGGGTTGCGGGGGCAGCAGACTAAGCAGTGATGCCCAGACTTCCCTCTCCCCAGACACTTCCTCCAGCTCTTCCGGGGGAATACCAAGGTGTTCCCAGGCCAACCGAGAGACATAGTCCCTCCAGCGTGTCCTAGGTCTTCCCCGGGGCCTCCTCCCGGTTGGACATGCCCAGAACACCTCCCAGGGAGGCGTCAAGGATGCATCCGAAACAGATGCCCGAGCCACCTCAGATGACCCCTCTCGATGTGGAGGAGCAGCGGCTCTACTCTGAGCTCCTCCCAAGTGACCGAGCTCCTCACCCTATCTCTAAGGGAGCGTCCAGCCACCCGACCCCTTACGGTTCATCCTGCAGGTGGTGGGCCCACGGGAGATGTCGCTCCTTCGGGCTGAGCCCGGCCGGGCCTCGTGGGGAAAGACCCGGCCACCAGGCACTCGCATGTGAGCCCCAACCCCAGGTCTGACTCCCCGGTTGCCGCCTTACCGGGCGACATCACGGACCTTGATTTTAAATTATTCATGAGGGGCTTTTTGAACCGCTCTTTGTCTGGCCTGTCACCTAGGACCTGTTTGCCTTGGGAGACCCTACCAGGGGCAAAAAGCCCCAGACAACATAGCTCCTAGGATCATTCAGGCACGCAAACCCCTCCACCACAATAAGGTGGCGGTTCCGCCACCATCTTTACATTCCTTTAGTGTAATTCCAAGCATGGTTCACAGTTCATGGGTAGTTTTCATTCATTCATTCATTCATTCATTCATTCATTCATTCATTCACTCATCTTCTACCACTTATCCGAACTTCTCGGGTCACGGGGAGCCTGTGCCTCATCTCAGGTGTCATCGGGCATCGAGGCAGGATACACCCTGGACGGAGTGCCAACCCATCACAGGGCACACACACACTCTCATTCACACACACACTCACACACTACAGACAATTTCCCAGAGATGCCAATCAACCTACCATGCATGTCTTTGGACCGGGGGAGGAAACCGGAGTACCCGGAGGAAACCCCTGAGGCACGGGGAGAACATGCAAACTCCACATACACAAGGCGGAGGTGGGAATCGAACCCCCGACCCCGGAGGTGTGAGGCAAAAGTGCTAACCACTAAGCCACTGTGCCCGCTAAGTGTAAATCAGACAGTAAAACTTTAAATCTCTGAGTTTTGTGGTGATTTTATACACCATCTTCTAGTCTGGTGTAAAGCATTATTTAAACATAGTAAAAAAAACGTTCACAGCCTGAACATTACTGAGATCGCAATATATTCTTTATTATTACTGCATTTCATTTCATGTCCAACGTTTATACAGGCAGTCGGAATCGTTGTGACGTCATCACAGCGCCGTAGTTCTACCTTTTAGCCACCTGATGGCGCTGTAGGTTTGATGCAGCAGAACTTTCCTCAAGGAGCCAGAAACATTTCATTCTCAGCAAACTCTGCTCATGTCATGGGGAGAAATTAATTACTGCCTAAAGGTGTGGTATTTAATAATGTCTGTAAAATCCAGAACGTTTCCTAAGAAGACAAACACGAGAAGACATTTAAAATAATTAAAAGCACAAATCTATCAGTTCTCATCGCAATCGGACTCAAATCTGTGACTTCGAGCCGTTTGTTCTGACACTAAATCTATACTTTAGTTAATGTAAATTAATGTAAATTAATGGTTTTGAGATTAATTTAGTTTAAAAAGTCCCATTTTTAAAGCGAGACTTTTACATTAATGAATGTGGAAAAAAACAGTTTAAAATGAAATAATTATTTTTATTTCGGTATATTTAAATTTCAGTAGTACAAAGTTATAATAATAATAATAATAATAATAATAATAATAATAATAATAATAATAATAATAATAATAATAATAATAATAATAATAATAAACAAGCTACGAGTAATATTTATAAATGAATTAATTTATTCAAATAAAAAAATATTCCGAAAACTAAAAATACATGTGTATTGTGTATACAAAAATGTATGTGTGTGTGTGTGTGTGTGTGTGTGTGTGTGTGTGTGTGTGTGTGTGTGTGTGTGTGTGTTAACAAGTGATTAATGCGTTCATTTTTTGTTATTGAATATCAGAGCACTGCTGCAGGCTGCAGATACACACACACCATAAATCACTATAAAATGAGCGCTCTCTCTCTCTCTCTCTCTCTCTCTCTCTCTCTCTCTCTCTCTCTCTCTCTCTCTCTCTCTCTCTCTCTCTCTCTCTGTCTCTCTCTCTCTCTCTCTCTCTCTC
>NC_062533.1:20999550-21007050 GCF_022655615.1 Tachysurus fulvidraco
CACACCACACACATCACTATGACCCTCTGCTAAAAAAATAATCAGTCTGAATTCGATTTAAAACAGAATTATTTATTAACGTTATGAGCACAAAATAATAAATAAAATACAGGATGAAAACCACTTCCGTGTGAGACGTGTTTCTTTTCATTACTTTGTTTTTAAACGTTTTTTTAACATTAAAATCATTCGATGTTTATTGTGATTTTTTTTGTTTTGTTTTAAAGACAAGAAAACAAGAGAAATAATAAAAACTAAAATAAACGAAATTTGTCGTGAATTGTTTTCAAATTTTAAAGTAAATTTATAAGGACACACACACACACACACACACACACACACACACACACACACACACACACACACACACACACACACACACACACACACACAGTTAAATCCCTCCCTCGTGCGTCTCTCCTCCTCCTTTTATTTCTTTTTTCTTCTCCTCTTTCTGACTTTTGCTGAGCGCGCGCGCAGAAACTGCAGCGGAATGATGAAAGGAAGTATGGAGAGATTTAAGGATTTGTTTTAGCTAAAAAACAAGAAACAAGAAACAAGAACATCTTGAAATCCGCCTCAGAAATGGAGACAATATTCAGTCCCTCCGACTTTCACATGGAGTTTTATTTCTGAAACAAAAATGACTGATGATTTACAGATTGTATTTATTTAGTGATTTACATCAGATTAATATCAGATTACACACACACACACACACACACACACACACACACACACACACACACACACACACACACACACACACACACACTTGACTTTAACTGAAGCTGAGCTGAACACTGCACGATGGCGCAGAGGGTAAGGACATCTTTAATCAGAGGATTATTAAAGACAACTTTCACTTTGTTTAATCACAATTTAAATAAAATATTTCGTTAAATGTTTTTATTTCACACACTTTTTTTTAGATGACAGATTTATGTGTTGTATAATAAATACATTATAATATTATTATATCGTGAGAGTTATTATCGTCCCAGGTATTTATTCTAAGCCGTTATTATAATACAGAGTTTTTATTTTAATTTTATGTTTAGTTATATAAATGACCGATATTTCTGTAGTCCATAAAACACGTAAAGATTTATTATATTTTATTCTTCACACTTTCTATTTAACATCTAATCTAATTATGTCTTTATTATTAAAACTGATTTGAATCTTTATTCTTACTTTGTTTTTGAAAATTTTTTAATTCTGTGGATCTCAAACCATGTCACAGATAAATAGACAAATAAACTCGACTCATCGCCATTTAAATAGATAGATTTTGATTTTGCATTTCATTTCTCTGTTGTTGTTTTTTTGTACTCGTAGGTTCAATTAATTTAATTATTTAAATTTGTAACCTCCATATAAATGTTTTGTTCTTATTTGTTTAATCTGTGCTTTCTGTTACATGACATTCTATCACACCAGGCTGCTGCTGAGTTCTGGACTGTTGATTAATTCTCTCTAACAGCTCTCACTGTATTTCAGGTTTATATTAATGTCTCTGATACCTTATCGTTTCCATAGTAACAGCTGGTTCACAGCTAGTTTACAGCTGTTATAATTGAGAGAAGAGGAAACCATTAAATGTAACTATAAATGGATAAAAAACGTCTGATGTGACATTCATTAACAAACAGTTCAGTTCATGTGTTGAGTTAATTAGACGTATTTATTAATAACCAGAAGAAGAAGAAAAAAATAGAAAAGGAAAGGAATTAAAAAAGATGTATTGAAGCACAAAGTATTGGCCCCCCTCTGACCCACAGGAAAGTGATCAGCAGTGTGCGGGTCTGATTTAAACACTTTTTTCTGAGTGTCTTTATTTTTGTAGTATTCTGTGTGAAGTTTCCTCACCAGACATCTCGAACCATCAAAGCTTCAAACTACATTCGAATTTTTTTACACCTTCATTTAGCTGACAAATATCACAAAAGATGCTTCATGACCTGTGGACCAGAATATTTCTGCTGTTATTGTTTTTTCTCCAGTAGGAAACATCGCATGAGTGTGTGTGTTTCCTGTGTATGTGCGTTTCCTGTGTGTGTGTGTGTGTGTGTGTGTGTGTGTGTGTGTGTGTGTGTGTGTGTGTGTGTGTGTGTGTGTGTGTGTGTGCTTTAAGTGTGCAGTTTCATGCATTTTGTTTATCAGGAGGTTCCAGAGCCTCAGAGCCTAAAAGGATCCTTGGGGTTCAGTTCCTGGTCCCTTTTTTCTGTGTGTTTGTGTGTATGTGTGTGACCCATAATACATTGTATATGTGTTGTTTGTGTGTGTGTGTGTGTGTGTGTGTGTAGTGTGTGACGCAAAATTGCATTGTATAAGTGTTGTGTGTGTGTGTGTGTGTGTGTGTGTGTGTGTGTGTGTGTGTGTGTGTGTGTGTGTGTGTGTGACCCATAATGCATTGTATATGTGTTGTGTGTGTGTGTGACCCATAATGCATTGTATATGTGTTGTGTGTTGTGTGTGTGTGTGTGTGTGTGTGTGTGTCTGTGTGTGTATGTGTGTGTGTGTGTGTGTGTGTGTGTGTGTGACCCATAATGCATTTTATGTGTTGTGTGTTGTGTGTGTGTGAGTGTGTGTGGTGTGTGTGTGTATGTGTGTGACCCCTAATGCATTGTATATGTGTTGTGTGTGTGTGTGACCCATAATGTATTGTATATGTGTTGTGTGTGTGTGTGTGTGTCTGTGTGTGTGTGTGTGTGTGTGTGTGTGTGTGTGTGTGTGTGTGTGTGTGTGTGTGTGTGTGTGTGTGTGTGACCCATAATGCATTGTATATGTGTTGTGTGTATGTGTGTGTGTATGTGTGTGTGTATGTGTGTATGTGTGTGTGTGTGTGTGTGTGTGTGTGTGTGTGTGTGTGTGTGTGTGTGTGTGTGTGTGTGTGTGTGTGTGACTTGAAGCACAGTGCTGGAGGTCTGTAACATCTCTGAGGTTCATCAGTATGATGTTGTGAATGTTCTCCAACATCCTGTTTACTGATTTATCTTTCAGTATGAAGACTTAGCGCATTACAGCAGCATGATGGACAGCGTGGGTGTATACGGAGAGCCACACACACACCACCACCTAAACCATGCTCCACCTCACACCAATCAGCAGTATGTGACATCACACGGCATCATGGCGGGCATCATGGGCACCAACGATGGACTGAAGAGAGACAAGGATCAGATTTATGGGTAAAATTAGTATCATGCTTTTTAACCACAGCTTCAGATCTTCATCATCTATCTCCTCATCATCTAACTCCTCATCATCTATCTCCTCATCATCTATCTCATCATCTATCTCTTCATCATCTAACTCTTCATCATCTATCTCCTCATCATCTAACTCTTCATCATCTATCTCCTCATCATCTAACTCTTCATCATCTATCTCCTCATCATCTAACTCTTCATCATCTATCTCCTCATCATCTAACTCTTCATCATCTATCTCCTCATCATCTAACTCTTCATCATCTATCTCCTCATCATCTAACTCTTCATCATTCAATTAAAATTTATTTGTATAACACTTATTACAATTGATGTCGTGTCAAAGCAGCTACAGGAACATAAACATAGAAGAAAAGGTTATTATAAAGATTAATATGAGATATATTTAAATGTGTGACACTGGGAGTGTGATTATAAATATACAGTCTGATAAATGTTGTGTTGACGGATCTGAAGTCAGTCGGAGCTGGAACAATGTCTGGATGCCTCGGGATGGTAGAAGGAGAGAAGAAGTGAAGAGGAATTAATGTAGCTGCTGTTCATAATATTTGCAAGCACTAAATGACAAAGTGCATGTAATAGAGCACAATATTATGGGATGTATTATGTGTACGTCTGACTAAAGAGATGAGTTTTTAATCTACATTTAAACTGGGAAAGTGTGTCTGCGCCCCGAACACTATCAGGAAGACTATTCCAAAGTTTGGGAGCTAAATAAGAAAACGCTCTACCACCTTTAGTAGACTTAGATATTCTGGGAACTAGCAGAAGTCCTGAGTTTTGTGATCTCAGAGAGCGTGAAGGATTGTAACGTGTTAGAAGACTAGTTAGATACATGGGAGCTAAACCATTAAGAGCCTTGTACGTAAGTAGCAGCAGTTTGTAATCAGTTCTAAACTTAACAGGTAGCCAGTGTAGAGATGATAACATTGGGGTTAAAGGTCATACTTTCTTGTCCTAGTGAGAACTCTGGCAGCTGCATTTTGGACTAACTGTAACCTATTTATTAAAGATGCAGGACAACCACCTAGTAATGCATTACAATAGTCCAGTCTAGAGGTCATGAAGGCATCAACTAGCTTCTCAGCATCAGATACAGACAGGATGTTTCTCAGCTTGGTGATATTTCTAAGGTGAAGAAGGCTGTGTTTGTAATATGGTGATATGAGTTTAAAGACAAGTTACTGTGTAATAAACACCGAGGTCTTTCACTGTTGAGCTACTAGTAACAGTACATCCCTCTAAATGGGAGTTAAGTTGTGAGAGTTTCTGTGCACTGGTTTTTGGACCTATGAGTAGTATTTCTGTCTTATCGGAGTTTAACAATAGAAAGTTGCAGATCATCTAATCTTTTATGTCTTTAATTCACCATCTTGTATTTATTTAACCTCACCATCCTGCAGTTTTATGATGTTTTATTTAACAGACTGTTTGAGTAAACATCCAGATTACAATAATCCATAATAATCCCTAAACCTGATCTTGTCTTTCCTGGGAACTTTACATCATTCAGTAAAACGTATTTAGAAGCTCATCAGATGTAAATACAGTGAGATTCAGTAACGCTGGACACTCAGAGTGATGAGGAGCATCACTGTGACGTTGGACGATGCTGTGTTTCCATATGAATCAGGACGTCTCTGTTCTCTCCTCCCTCAGTCATCCTCTGTTCCCGTTACTGGCTCTGGTGTTTGAGAAGTGTGAGTTAGCGACGTGTACGCCGCGGGAGCCGGGCGGGGCTGGGGGAGACGTGTGTTCATCAGACTCCTTTAACGAAGACATCACTGTGTTTGCCAAACAGGTAAATAATCAACATCATTCTCTCATTAATGTTAATCTGTCTGAGAATAAAGCTGTTTAACAAAATAATCACCAACATGTTCCACACTCTGGATCTTATGAGTGCTACATTAACACTGACGTCGTCTGTAAATTACATCGCTATCATATTTAACTGTCTGTGTGTTTATTGTATAGATACGAGCAGAGAATCCAATTTTCTCATCCAATCCAGAATTGGACAATTTGGTGAGTGACACCATGAGCTCAGAAATATACAGTAGATATAAGTTTTAATACAAACTAATATAGTATATATCTAACATACATCAGTGTACAAACGCATTGTATACGCTGAAAACGTTCTAACACTTTCAGGTCATTTAGAACATTTATTTGTTCCTCAGTATAAAGATTAATATAACACAAAAGTCCCAGATTAATATTAGTTATATATAAATGTGTATGTATTTATCCCCAATGAACAAGTCTGAGGTGACTCAGGTGACTGTGGGGAGGAAAAACTCCCTTAGATGGTAAAGGAAGGAACCTTGAGAGGAACCAGACTCAAAGGGGAACCTCATCCTCATCTGGGTGACACTGGGGGTGTGATTATATAACCTCATCCTCATCTGGGTGACACTGGGGGTGTGATTATATAACCTCATCCTCATCTGGGTGACACTGGGGGTGTGATTATATAACCTCATCCTCATCTGGGTGACACTGGGGGTGTGATTATATAACCTCATCCTCATCTGGGTGACACTGGGGGTGTGATTATATAACCTCATCCTCATCTGGGTGACACTGGGGGTGTGATTATATATATACAGTCTGATAAATGTTGTAGTGATGAGGAGGTTGTTGTCCTCAAACACCACATGGAGTTCACATCTCCTCTTTAGTGTAACAGTCTAACTGGAGCTGTAGATCTGTAGATGTCTCAGGATCCTCACAGAGTCAACTTCATCTCAGTGGACGTCCAAAATCTCCATCACACAGAAGACGATCAGAGCTGCTACAATCTGTGGATGCCTCGTGATGTGTAGAAAGAGAGAAGCAGTGGAGAGGAATTAATGTAGCTGCTGTTTATAATATTAACAAGCACTAGATGATATTGTGCATTCGGTCTGATGTAATAGTGCACAATATTATGGGATGTATTATGTGTGTGTGTGTACGCCTGACTAAAGAGATGAGTTTTTAATCTACATTTAAACTGGGAAAGTGTGTCTGAGCCCCGAACACTATCAGGAAGACTATTCCAAAGTTTGGGAGATAGATAAGGAAACGCTCTACCACCTTTAGTGCACTTTACATTACAACAGAACAGAAGGTTCCACACAGACGTCTTTTAGGAAGCGAGGGACTCTAATTTCTACACCCCACCCTTAAAGAACCCTCAAGGAACCGAATTGTTCTTGTGTTATTACAGAACATCAGCAAATGAAATAATGAGCGTGACTTTGTGAGATTTCTCGGAGTCTGTTCCAGCTGATTGATGACGTATTTGCACAGAGCTGATGTTGTAGGGCTTTAAAGGTGACTTCTCTCCTTCTTTCTTCCAGATGATTCAAGCAATTCAAGTATTACGATTCCATTTGCTGGAACTGGAGAAGGTAAATTAAAGCTAATCTGCAGTCCTGATGAAAGTAAGCAGTAATTATTGTCTGATTGTGATGTTGCTGTTGCTTTCAGGTTCATGAGCTGTGTGATAATTTTTGTCACCGCTATATTAGCTGTCTGAAAGGAAAAATGCCAATCGACCTGGTTATCGATGATCGGGACGGATGCAAGTCTGATTTTGATGATCTAACATCCACACATCTATCGGATCACGTAAGATTTTTAATGATGTGGTGATTATTAAACATGTCTTCGCTGTCAGTCGAAATCCTCGTATCTCCAAAACCGTTATTTTTCAGGAAATAAAAAAAAACGCCGTATCTCATCTGCACTGCACAGGCTTTAGTCCACGTCCCAGTGGATTGTCTTGCGCTAAATCCCTGTCCTCAGATGAGCACCAGAACTAGCTGGGGGTCAATATTTTTTTTTTCTTTGAGCCCAGTGTTTTGAAGACATTTACCTCAGAAGACATGTCGATTCGTTGCGACTCTTCTTGAGGAGAAATACGCCGCGAAGCTCTCCTGCGGAGTGAGGAAGAGGTGGACGGTCGAAGTGTCCGATGGAGTTAAGAGATTTGCGCTCAAGCTATTTTCAAGACTTTAGATTGGTTAATAACTTGTAAAAAAGAACAGACCCACGTGTGGACGGACCGATAGCATCGATATGTGAAAAGATATGAAATTGACAAAATTTGGACATACGAGGTTTCCGCCCGACAGCGACGATGTTTTATTTATATATTTACTGTATAAATACATTTTTACTCCTAGATATCAGGAAGATACTGTACTGAACTGGGCTTTTATGATGGTCCTAATAATTCTGATGATGATGATGATGATGATGATGATGATGA
>NC_062533.1:21017050-21042050 GCF_022655615.1 Tachysurus fulvidraco
TGTGTTCATTAGATAATTAATCTGAGTTATTTACATTGAAATATTAATTATGTGAACAGTAAACATTGTTCAAGAGAGACATGATAGAGACCTCAAACTGGGAGGAGAGAGAGAGAGAGAGCAAGTGAGAGACGGTGTGTGTGTGTGTGTGTGTGTGTGTGTGTGTGTGTGTGTGTGTGTGTGTGTGTGTGTGTGATAAGAGCATGCTGGGATATCTTTTGTCCACATTAAGCTTTTTTCCCTAAACAACAGCAGGGGATGTGTGAGGTCATGTCACCTTCTCACCCCAGAAAAACGTTTTAAAGACACTTTTCAGGCTTGGAAAGGTCAGAGGTCATAGAGAAGCCACAATTATCTAGGAAATTCTTCTGTTTTGTGTGTGTGTGTGTGTGTGTGTGTGTGTGTGTGTGTGTGTGTGTGTGTGTGTTAGGGGGCAATAGGAATGTCTATTACAAATCTAAACAAAAGCAGGCTACAGGAAGTCAGTTCAGTGTCTTGTGCGTTAGAACAGCTGGAACTCTGTACAGTTCTCACTAATAAAGAAGCTCTGTGGTGTTTCTGAGCTCAGCATCCAGGAGGTTCTGTACATACTGAGGGCTGGGGGCAGGAGGAGCAGGGCATCTGTAAACAGCAGGGGTTTAATCTTGTGTAGAGAGTCATGTAGAGAGAAGCTGTGGAATAATCTCTCTCTCTCTCTCTCTCTCTCTCTCTCTCTCTCTCTCTCTCTCTCTCTCTCTCTCTCTCTCTCTGTGTCTCTTAGGGGATGGTCTGGAAAGCAGTCTGGCTTCTCCAGGGACAGGTGATGAGGAGGATCCTGATAAGAAGCGACAGAAGAAACGAGGGATTTTTCCCAAAGTGGCAACTAACATCATGAGGGCATGGCTATTCCAGCACCTCACAGTAAGAAGAGAATGAGAACCTCACTGCATGAGAACCTCACTGCATGAGAACCTCACTACATGAGAACCTCACTGCATGAGAACCTCACTGCATGCAAACCTCACCGCATGAGAACCTCACTGCTCCACACTTTCTTTCTGTAGAGAGAACTTATGTCAACCTGTCTGTCTATCATCTGTCTGTCTAACCTTCTCTTTCTCTCTCTGTCTCTCTTCAGCATCCTTATCCATCAGAAGAGCAGAAGAAGCAGCTCGCTCAGGACACAGGACTTACCATATTACAAGTGAATAACTGGTGAGTGACCTCTGACCTCTGACTGCCTAAGTCTTTTTTTAATAATGGCTCTGTGTCCAAAACCACTGTAATGCACAAGAAAGAAAGAAAGAAAGAAAGAAAGAAAGAAAGAAAGAAAGAAAGAAAGAAAGAAAAAGAATTGGTAAAGTAAAAATAAGAACTGAATGGTAAAGAAAGAACAGATGTAAACAAAGAAAAAGGGAGTTGTACAGTGAGAGTGTCTTCATGCTCTCGTGACCATTACGGTGTTGATGATGTGAACACATGAAGCTGTAACTGAATTAGAGACATTGGGTTTATAATTACAGTTTATAATGAAGTCATAAATCAGAGGAAGATTACAGACGATCTCATTGTTCCTCTTCAACACCATCAACACTGTGGAATAATTACAGACCTGTAGAGACTCGTTAGAACCCGACGTGTCAATTTAAAGACTTTAAACACATTCAGAGACTAGGAGCTGTGGGTTGCCAGATTGTGTCTCATGCGTTGGTCTGCTTTTTAATTTCATTAGTCTGTAAATAAATAATGTGCTGATGGAAATCACGTCATTTAGTCTGACCCGGGTTCAAGACTCGTACTCCAGGAACATTTACTGTTTATTGTAGTGTTTTTTTGTGGTGTTTTTTTGCAGTTTATTAATTGCAGTGTGATAATTGTTGGTGTATGTTGTGGTGTTTATTTTGGTGTTATTGTTGTTGTTTATTACAGAGTGTTTATTGTTGGTGTTTATTATGGTGTGATTATTTTTGCTGTTTATTGCAGTGTTGTTTTTGATGTTTGTTGTTGGTGTTTATTGTAGTGTGTTTGTTGTAGCGTGTTTATTGTAGTGTGTTTATTGTAGTGTGTTTATTGTAGCGTATTTATTGTAGTGTGTTTATTGTAGTGTATTTATTGTAGTGTGTTTATTGTAGTGTATTTATTGTAGTGTGTTTATTGTAGCGTGTTTGTTGTAGTGTGTTTATTGTATCGTGTTTATTGTAGTGTGTGTATTGTAGTGTATTTATTGTAGCGTGTTTATTGTAGCGTATTTGTTGTAGCGTGTTTGTTGTAGCGTGTTTATTGTAGCATGTTTATTGTAGCGTGTTTATTGTAGCGTGTTTGTTGTAGCGTGTTTATTGTAGTGTGTTTATTGTAGCGTGTTTATTGTAGTGTATTTATTGTAGCGTGTTTATTGTAGCGTGTTTATTGTAGTGTATTTATTGTAGCGTGTTTATTGTAGTGTGTTTATTGTAGCGTGTTTGTTGTAGTGTGTTTATTGTAGTGTGTTTATTGTAGCGTGTTTATTGTAGTGTGTTTGTTGTAGCGTGTTTATTGTAGTGTGTTTATTGTAGTGTGTTTGTTGTAGCGTGTTTATTGTAGCGTGTTTATTGTAGTGTATTTATTGTAGTGTATTTGTTGTAGCGTGTTTATTGTAGTGTGTTTATTGTAATGTGTTTGTTGTAGCGTGTTTATTGTAGCGTGTTTATTGTAGTGTGTTTGTTGTAGCGTGTTTATTGTAGAGTGTTTATTGTAGTGTATTTATTGTAGTGTATTTATTGTAGTGTATTTGTTGTAGCGTGTTTATTGTAGTGTATTTGTTGTAGCGTGTTTATTGTAGTGTGTTTATTGTAGTGTGTTTATTGTAGAGTGTTTATTGTAGTGTATTTATTGTAGAGTGTTTATTGTAGCGTGTTTATTGTAGCGTGTTTATTGTAGTGTGTTTATTGTAGTGTGTTTGTTGTAGCGTGTTTATTGTAGCGTGTTTATTGTAGTGTATTTATTGTAGAGTGTTTATTGTAGTGTGTTTGTTGTAGCGTGTTTATTGTAGCGTGTTTATTGTAGTGTGTTTGTTGTAGCGTGTTTATTGTAGCGTGTTTATTGTAGTGTATTTATTGTAGTGTGTTTGTTGTAGCGTGTTTATTGTAGCGTGTTTATTGTAGCGTGTTTATTGTAGAGTGTTTATTGTAGTGTATTTATTGTAGAGTGTTTATTGTAGAGTGTTTATTGTAGTGTATTTATTGTAGCGTGTTTATTGTAGAGTGTTTATTGTAGCATGTTTATTGTAGCGTGTTTATTGTAGAGTGTTTATTGTAGTGTGTTTCTTGTAGTGTGTTTATTGTAGAGTGTTTATTGTAGTGTATTTATTGTAGAGTGTTTATTGTAGCGTGTTTATTGTAGCGTGTTTATTGTGGTGTTGTTCTGTTTTCTAGGTTCATTAATGCACGCAGGCGGATCGTACAGCCCATGATCGACCAGTCCAACCGAGCAGGTACACTGACTCACCTGCACTGACTCAGACTCCGCCCACATGTCTACTTGTTGGAGTGTGTAGCTTCAGGTCTAGACTTAAGGCTTGGGTTTGATTACAAGCCTTACAATTACAATTACATTATGTGACTCGAGAATAGTTCGGATAAGCGGTAGAAGATGAATGAATGAATGAATGAATGAATGAATGAATGAATGAATGAATGAATAAATGAATGAGTGAATGAATGAATGAATGACTAAGTCCTCCTGAAGAGTTTACTGAAGCTCTTGTTAGAAGATTTGTGTCTGATGTTAGTTAATATTTGTCTTGTGTTTTGTGCTGCAGTGAGTCAGGGAACTCCCTTTAGTCCTGACGCTCAGACGTTGGGGGGCTTCATGTTGGACGGACAGCAGCACATGAGCCTTCGACCACCTGGTACAACAAACAACAAACAAACAAACAAACAAACAAACAAACAAACAGAAGCAGATTTACATTTAACACCATACAGGTGATTACAGTATGCTGTTACTATGGTACACTGGCACTGACACTGGAGACTCCTCCCACACACAAACGTCTCCTTTCTTTAAGAGAACTTCACCAGCTCAGTGTCTATCTCGTGCATGTGGATTTGCGGTGTGTGTGCTGTACACGTCCCTGTGAAGGAGCCGTCAGTGTGAGAGCGTGTCGAAGGTTAATATTAAACCTGTGTGTTGTCTGTGTGCCGTAGGTGCGATGGGAGGAATGGGCATGAACATGGCGATGGACGGACAGTGGCACTACATGTAACAGGTGTGAACAGGTGTGACACACCAGTCTGATCCTCACACACGTCACAACACACACGGACACAGACCTCCAGTAAGAACCTGAAACACATCTAACTGCTCTTTTCAGTTTTCACTTCCCTCCATCTTTTCTTTCGCTCCGTCTGGTGAGAAAATCGGATTAGCATTCAGTCGTAATTTTGCTCTGATATTCCTCCGTCTCGGCTCTTTCAGCCTCGACACAAATGAAGACGTATGATACACTCACAGAGGCGAGTTTTATTTAACACACACACCACACACACACACACACACACACACACACACACACACACACACACACAGTGGTGCCCAATGAGCCACACACTAACAACACTTACTGTGATTAATAGAACTCTTTTATATGTAAATACGTATCACACACACACACACACACACACACACACACACACACACACACACAACACACACACACACACACACACAACACACACACACACACTGAGTGTTTATTAAAGTGACTTTATTCATGATTTTTTTCATTCTAACGTGCTCTTTTTTAACACCACATGATAATTAGGGACCTTAACAGATTTGTGTTTCTGTCTTTTACATGAATAAAAGAATCAAATCAGATTTATCAGTTAAAAAAATCTATTTAATGAAAATGTTAATAATAATTTATCGTATGATGGTAATTAAAAAATAATGATGAAATGTGAATAAATATTTTATTTAATAATGTAAGTTATGAAACTGCAAAAGATTTGTATTTAATAACTTAATAAGATCAAATCTTTTAACAAATTAAAAATAAAATCATATCCAAAATTATGTTTACTGCTGGGTGCCAGATCACATCAATAAAGGTGGAGCTTTAATCGTCCAATCAGGCGCCGCCACATCATCAGCTTTATACTGAACATATGATGAGTTTATATTATACAATACAATAATGAGCTGGAAGTGAATTAATCACAACGTCCTAATATTTAATCACACTTTATATAAATATACATTCATAGTAGGTCAAATATTAGCTAGTAAATTATAGTTTAATGAAAAAGTGTAAATTTGTGATGTCATATGGTTAAGCATCTCTGATTGGCTGATCAGATTGAGTTAAAGCTCCACCCCTTGTTGTCCTGGAGACGACTGTTGCTTAGGAACATGAGGAGTGTCTTACAACTTTCTCTCTTTTTTATGTCCTTTTCTCTGTAGCTGTTTGGGATCCAACAAACACACACACACACACACACACACACACACACACACACACACACACGCAAATACACGCGCGCACACACGCGCACACACACGCACACACACACACACACACACACACGCACGCACACACACGCACACGCGCGCGTAAACACACGCGTAAGCACATGCATGCACGCACACACACGCACACGTATAAAAACACACACACACACACACACACACACACACACACACACACACACACACACACACCTCTTCCATCGACTGTGAAGGAGAATTGTAAAGCTGCAAGAAATGAAGAAATAAACGACTGCAGTTTTGAAGTCTGTGTTTGTCGTGAATTTTGTTTTCATTCTTTATTTATTTGATTTGAAGAGAAGATTTTAGAGACTCATCAAACATGTCAGCGACTCGCTGTCTCTCTCTCACACATTGTTCCTCATCTCAGAGATCATTCTGATGAAGTTTCACATGCTTTTGGACTCTACAGGTCAGGAATATTCCACTGATTATTGTTTATTTTATTTATTAGCTTGTAGAAGCTCTGTTCTGTTCACCACATGAGATAATTTATTAAAGCAGAACTTATAACTGAAAGTGTGTCAAATTCCTTGTGATTCATGACGTGTGTTAAATACAAACTAATGTTTTTAAGTGATTACGATTTGATGTAATAAATATTTTCTTTTCAAAACACCTGATATCTGTTTATTTTGTTACGTCTTCATTCATAAAACTTTTATCTTATATCTTATAAAGTATCTTATAAAGATAATTAAAAGTACATTTAAATTTGATCTTTATTGCTTATTAAAATCTAGCGGTGTTTATTAAACACATTGTGTTAAGATGGTCATTAGCTCACGGATTAGCTCGAATTAATGTTTGCTAGCATGAAGCTAAGTAACTACAGTGAAGTGGCGTTAATTTAACAAAAACATACTAAATAACTAATATATTAATGCCTGTGATTAAGTGAATTAATTTGTAATAACTAACTCAGTTCACTAAACTGATAATGAATAAAATGATCTTAAACTTCATTCAGTGTTTTGGAAATCATCTAAAAGATTAAAGAATAAAACATTAAAACAATTTCATGGAAAAAAATCGAGGATTATTTGATGAGATCACATCAAAGATTGATACCTACATGAACCTTACCTAGGGGACACGGTGGCTTAGTGGTTAGCTCGTTCGCCTCACACCTCCAAGGTTGTGGGTTCGATTCCCACCTTCGCCTTGTGTGTGTGGAGTTTGCATGTTCTCCCAGTGCCTCGGGGGTTTCCTCCTTGTACTCCGGTTTCCTCCCCCGGTCCAAAGACATGCATGGTAGGTTGATTGGCATCTCTGGAAAATTGTCCGTAGTGTGTGTGTGTGTGTGAGTGAATGAGAGTGTGTGTGTGCCCTGTGATGGGTTGGCACTCCGTCCAGGGTGTATCCTGCCTCGATGCCCGATGACGCCTGAGATAGGCACAGGCTCCCCGTGACCCGAGAAGTTCGGATAAGTGGTAGAGAATGAATGAATGAATGACGTAGTCCCCTAGGTTTGACTTCAACATTCTGAATAAAGACAGAACAAAAACTTGAATAAAAGTGTGTGTGTATTTTTACTTAAGTGTGTATTTTGTTTGGTATCTTTCACTTTTCACGACACACTAAAACCCATCTTTGGGGATATAGAAGATCAGTAGACTAGACACTAGAGTTCTGAGCTAAAATCATCAAAATCACTAAAACTAACAGCTACAGTAGACTGTATGAAAAAGTTTTGGCGCCCTTCCTAATTTTTTGGGTTTTTTGCATGTTTGTCACACTTTAATGTTTCAGATCAAACAAATTTAAATATTAGCCAAAAATATCACAAATTAACACAACATGCAGTTTTTACATGAAGGTTTTTATTATTAAGGGAAAACTAAACCCAAACCCACACGGCCCTGTGTGAAAAAGTATTAGCCCCCTAAACCTAATAACTGATTGTCCGCCCTTAGCAGCAAGAACTGCAGTCGAGTGTTAGTGATAACTTACAGTGAGTCTTACAGCTGAAGCTGGGGGGGGGGGGGGGGTTCTGGGCGTCTTTACAGAATTGTTGTAATTCAGCCACATTGGAGGGGTTTTCGAGCATGAACCTCCTTTTTAAGGTCCTGCCACAGCGTCTCTAGGGTTCAGGTCAGGACTTTGACTCGGCTGCTCCAAAGTGGTGGACTTGCTGTGTGTTTTGGATCATTGTCCTGCTGCAGAACCCAGGTTCACTTCAGCTTGAGGTCACGAACAGAAGGTCACACTTTGTCCTTCAGGATTTTTTGTAGACAGCAGAATTCATGGTTCCATTGATCACAGCAAGTCTTCCAGGTCCTGAAGCAGTAAAACTGCCCCAGACCATCACACTACCACCACCATGTTTTACTGTTGGTGTGATGTTCTGTTTCTGACATGCAGTGTTACTTTTACACCAGATGTAACGGGACACACACCTCCAAAAAGTTCAGCTTTTGTCTCCTCAGTCCACAGAGTATTTTCCCAAAAGTCTTGGGGATCATCAAGATGTTTTCTGGCAGATCTGAGACGAGCTTTTGTTCATTTTGTTCAGCGGTGGTTTTAGTCTGTAACTCCACCATGCAGGCCATTTATGCCCAGTCTCTTATGGTGGAGTCATGAACTCTGACCTTAATTGAGGAAAGTGAGGCCTGCAGTTCTGTGGATGTTGTTGTGGGGTCTTTGGTGACCGTCATAGTGAATGTTGTTGTGGTGATCTTTTGGTCTCCTTCACTTTGTCACTCATGTCTTATTTAAGTGATTTACTGATAGTGAACAAGTGTGGCAGTGAACAGGTGTGGCTAGAGACATTAAACTCAGGTGTGATAAACTGCAGTTATGTTATTTGGGGGGGGTGTACTTTTTCACACAGGACCATGTGGGTTTGTTTTCCCTTAATAATAAAAACCTTCATGTAAAAACTGCATGTTGTGTTTAATTGTGCATGTGTGACTAATATTTAAATTTGTTTGACGATCTGCAACATTAAAGTGTGACAAACATGCAAAAAAATATAAAGAATCAGGAAGGGTGCCAACACTTTTTCACATCACTGTAAATATAATTAAATCTGACTGAACACACTGAAGATTTCATTCATCATAAGATTCTTCTCTCATTGGTGTGTGATTATAATAAGTAATGTAAGTTTCCTCCTGTGATCATCATTGTTCCTGAGTTCCTGTCGTCCTCCAAGATGAAGATACAATCCAGAAATATTACACTTTTACCTCTGGACGTTAATCACACAGAGTATAAAAATAAACTAAACTTTGTAAACGATGTCACATCTTTTTCTTTGTTACTTTTAAACAGTTTAGGTTTTGTTTGTTTGTTCTGACACAAATGTAATTGGACAGGTTTCTCCATTACTAAGGGCTAGCATGCTAGTGTGCTAAAACATTATCCTCACTGCCAGTGACGGTACACACAGGAAGTCTTTCTGTTTCTGAGGGTAACATTAGGTTAAAAACCTTATGAGTTTTATTGTGAGTGCTGAAGTGTTCATTCCAAACATCAGACACCAAACAGAAAAACTCTCAAAAATAAAGCACTGTGTAGCGAATAGCGTATGATTCCAAACAGTCAGTTTCTACTTATTCTACTGCATTTTCTTTCTTTTTTCAAAGACAGAAGCAATTGAGGGCTGTAGAGAAGGGGGAAGGGGGTGATGTGATGAACGAGTGGGTCATCTATCACTTTCTGTATTCGTTTAACGTGACAGCGACGGTCAAATAGCGTTTAGCACACGGTACCACTGTCAGAGCTGTAATGGATTAGCCCCAACCAGCCAATCAGAAGCAAGCACAGACATTAGCATAGTTATCAGAGCCCACACACACACACACACACACACGCACACACACACACACACACGCACACACACAGCGTTGGGACATTCATCATCCGGGCCGACACCTGTCCGAGTCGTACAAAGAGACGAGCCGAACTCATTAGATCAGACCCGACAGCAGAAAGCGAGACCTTTCTATCGTTTTACTGTTCTCTTCTTCTTTCCTCCTTTATCTCCTTCCTCAAGCTCTCTCTCTCTCTCTCTCTCTCTCTCTCTCTCTCTCTCTCTCTCTCTCTCTCTCTAGCTGTCTCTGCCTCTATCTGTCTGTCTGATTCACATTTGGTTTTGTAAAGAATTTTAGTGCATTTTCAATTCATCTAAATAATGAAATATCTCTGAATGTTAAAGTATTTAGATTCCAAAAAACAGCTAATGATAACAGATGTTACGGTAATTATTCACACTAATCATCACACTCACTATAGATACACACTCACTATAGATACACACTATAGTCACACACTCACTATAATCACACTTGCTATAATGACTCACTCACTATAATGAAACTCTCACTATAATCACACACTTACTATAATCACACTCAATAAAGTCACTCACTATAATCACACACTCGCTATAATTACACACTCACTATAATCACACTCATTATAATCACACACTCGCTATAATTACACACTCACTATAATCACACTCATTATAATCACACACTCGCTATAATTACACACTCACTATAATCACGCTCGCTATAATTACACACTCACTATAATCACATACTCACTATAATTACACACTCACTATAGTCACACTCACTATAATTACACACTCGCTATAATTACACACTCGCTATAATTACACACTCACTATAATCACACTCACTATAATCACACTCACTATAATCACACACTCGCTATGATCACACACTCGCTATAATCACACTCACTATAATCACACTCACTATAATCACACACTCGCTATAATTACACATTCACTATAATCACACTCACTATAATCACACTCTCGCTATAATTACACACTCACTATAGTCACACTCACTATAATTACACACTCACTATAATCACACTCACTATAATCACACACTCGCTATAATTACATAATCACTATAGTCACACTCGCTATAATTACACACTCACTATAATCACACTCACTATAATCACACACTCGCTATAATTACACACTCGCTATAATTATACACTCGCTATAATCACACTCACTATAATCACACACTCACTATAGTCACACTCGCTATAATCACACTCACTATAGTCACACTCGCTATAATTACACACTCACTATAATTACACACTCGCTATAATTACACACTCACTATAATTACACACTCGCTATAATTACACACTCACTATAATCACACTCACTATAATTACACACTCACTATAATTACACACTCGCTATAATTACACACTCACTATAATCACACTCACTATAATCACACTCACTATAATTACACACTCACTATAGTCACACTCACTATAATCACACTCACTATAATCACACACTCGCTATGATCACACACTCGCTATAGTCACACTCGCTATAATCACACACTCGCTATAATCACACACTCACTATAGTCACACTCACTTTAGTCACACTTGCTATAATCACACACTCGCTATAATTACACACTCGCTATAATTACACACTCACTATAATCACACTCGCTATAATCACACACTCGCTATAATTACACACTCGCTATAATTACACACTCACTATAGTCACACTCACTATAATTACACACTCACTATAGTCACACTTGCTATAATTACACACTCACTATAGTCACACTCGCTATAATCACACACTTGCTATAATCACACACTCGCTATAATTACACACTCACTATAATTACACACTCACTATAGTCACACTCGCTATAATTACACACTCACTATAATCACACTCACTATAATAACACACTCGCTATAATTACACACTCACTATAATTACACACTCACTATAGTCACACTCGCTATAATTACACACTCACTATAATTACACACTCACTATAATTACACACTCACTATAGTCACACTCGCTATAATTACACACTCACTATAATTACACACTCACTATAATTACACACTCACTATAGTCACACTCACTATAATTACACACTCACTATAGTCACACTCACTATAATTACACACTCACTATAATTACACCCTCACTATAATTACACACTCACTATAGTCACACTCGCTATAATTACACACTCACTATAATTACACACTCACTATAGTCACACTCGCTATAATTACACACTCACTATAGTCACACTCACTATAATTACACACTCACTATAATTACGCACTCAGTATAATTACACACTCACTATAGTCACACTCGCTATAATTACACACTCACTATAATTACACACTCACTATAATTACACACTCACTATAGTCACACTCGCTATAATTACACACTCACTATAATTACCCACTCACTATAGTCACACTCACTATAATTACACACTCACTATAATTACGCACTCAGTATAATTACACACTCACTATAGTCACACTCGCTATAATTACACACTCACTATAATTACACACTCACTATAATTACACACTCACTATAATTACACACTCACTATAGTCACACTCGCTATAATTACACACTCACTATAATTACCCACTCACTATAGTCACACTCACTATAATTACACACTCACTATAATTACGCACTCACTATAATTACACACTCACTATAGTCACACTCACTATAATTACACACTCACTATAATTAAACACTCACTATAATTACACACTCACTATAATTACCCACTCACTATAGTCACACTCACTATAATTACACACTCACTATAATTACGCACTCACTATAATTACACACTCACTATAGTCACACTCGCTATAATTACACACTCACTATAATTAAACACTCACTATAATTACACACTCACTATAATCACACTCACTATAGTCACACTCGCTATAATTACACACTATAATCACACTCACTATAATTACACACTCGCTATAATTACACACTCACTATAATTAAACACTCACTATAATCACACTCACTATAATCACACACTCGCTATAATTACACACTCATTGCCTCTTTTCCACTGGAAAGAACCGGGTGCTGGTTCAGAGCTAGCGCTGGTGCTGGTTCAAAGGTGGTTCCACTTGCGAACCTTCTAAGAACCGGTTTGCCTTTCCACCGGCTAGAGAGCCATCACGCGCCGAGTGTGACGTCACTGTATACGTGTCACGTGTCCCAGCGACGTTAGCGCAGCAGCGACAAACACAAACACAACAACAATGGCGGATGTTGCTTTACTGTTAATGCTCATGGCTTTGCGAACCTACATTAACATCCAAACGCGCCGAATAAAACATGTACGTGCGGCTCCGTGTAATCTGTATAAACGGAGGTTGTAATTGATAAAGTACATAACGTTATTTTATCGTTAACACAGAAAAAAGTTAGCCTTAGCATGTAGCTACCTACTATCATGTGTGCTGATAATGTATCATATCGCGGTAAAGTAAAAGTGTATTAAACATTAGTATACTTAAGGTACATTATCAAATGCACTAACAGTAGCCACGCCCCCAGCTCCTGATGCAAGCGGTTCTTAAGTCTAGACCAGCAATGTTTTGGTGCTACTTAAGAACCACTTTTCCTGGTTCGGAGCCGGTGCTTTGGCGGTCGAAACAGAAAGAGCTGGTTCTAAATTAGGCTCTGGCTCCGAACCAGCACTCGAACTGCCTCGGTGGAAAAGGGGCATCAAGTCACACTCGCTATAATTACACACTCACTATAGTCACACTCACTATAATTACACACTCACTATAATCACACACTCACTATAATCACACTCGCTATAATCACACACTCACTATAATCACACTCACTATAATTACACACTCACTATAGTCAAACACTCACTATAGACACACACTCACTATAAACACACACTCACTATAAACACACACTCACCTCACTTACCTCACTCACTATAGACACACACTCATTATAATCACACACTCACTATAATCACACTCAGTAGAGTCACTCACTATAAACACACACTCACTATAATACCACATTCGCTATAATTACACTCGCTATAATTACACACTCACTATAATCACACTCAATATAGTAACACTCACTACAATCACACACTCACTATGATCACACTCGCTACTGTATAATCAAATACTCACTATAGACACACACTCACTATAATCACACACTCACTATAGACACACACTCACTATAATCACACACTCAATATAGACACACACTCACTATAATCACACTCACTATAATTACACACTCACTATAGTCAAACACTCACTATAGACACACACTCACTATAAACACACACTCACCTCACTTACCTCACTCACTATAGACACACACTCATTATAATCACACACTCACTATAATCACACTCACTATAATTACACACTCACTATAGTCAAACACTCACTATAGACACACACTCACTATAAACACACACTCACTATAAACACACACTCGCCTCACTTACCTCACTCACTATAGACACACACTCATTATAATCACACACTCACTATAATCACACTCAGTAGAGTCACTCACTATAAACACACACTCACTATAATACCACATTCGCTATAATTACACTTGCTATAATTACACACTCACTATAATCACACTCAATATAGTAACACTCACTACAATCACACACTCACTATGATCACACTCGCTACTGTATAATCAAACACTCACTATAGATACACACTCACTATAATCACACACTCACTATAGACACACACTCACTATAATGACACACTCACTATAATCACACTCGCTATAATCACACACTCACTATAATCACACTCACTATAATTACACACTCACTATAGTCAAACACTCACTATAGACACACACTCACTATAAACACACACTCACCTCACTTACCTCACACACTATAGACACACACTCATTATAATCACACACTCACTATAATCACACTCACTATAATTACACACTCACTATAGACACACACTCACTATAAACACACACTCACTATAAACACACACTCACCTCACTTACCTCACTCACTATAATCACACACTCACTATAGACACACACTCACTATAATCACACACTCACTATAATCACACGCTACTGTATAATCACACACTCACTATAGACACACACTCACTATAATCACACACTCACTATAGACACACACTCACTATAATCACACACTCACTATAGACACACACTCACTATAATCACACACTCACTATAATTACACTCGCTACTGTATAATCACACACTCACTATAGACACACACTCACTATAATCACACACTCACTATAGATACACACTCACTATAATCACACACTCACTATAGACACACACTCACTATAATCACACACTCACTATAATCACACGCTACTGTATAATCACACACTCACTATAGACACACACTCACTATAATCACACACTCACTATAGACACTCACTATAATCACACACTCACTATAATCACACACTCACTATAGATACACACTCACTATAATCACACAATCACTATAGTCACACACTCACTATAATCACACACTCACTATAATCACACTCGATACTGTATAATCACACACTCACTATAGACACACACTCACTATAGACACACACTCACTATAATCAGACACTATAATTACACCCTTGCTATAATCACACACTTACTATAATCACACTCACTATAATTACACACTCGCTATAATCACACACATTATAATCACACACTATAATCATACTCACTATAGTCACACACTCACTATAAGAGAGAGAGAGAGAGAGAGAGAGAGAGAGAGAGAGAGAGAGTGTGTGTGTGTGTGTGTGGGTGGGTGGATGGGTCGGTGGCTGTGTGTGTCAGAGGATGATGGATGATGGGTAAACACTCTACATCCCCCAGAGCCCCGATATCGTGGGCCCCGTTTCTCCACCTCCCTCCATCCATCCGAACTCTCCTCCGAGTGTGACACTTCATCTGTCAGCAAAAACCGTTTTGTGTGCAGCAGAGCACACACACACACACACACACACACACACACACACACATAAACACACACATAAACACATAAACACACACACACACACACACACACACACACACACAAACACACACACATAAACACACAAATAAACACGCACATATACACACACACATAAACACAAATAAACACACACACACACACACACACACACACACACACACACACAAACACACACATATAAACACAAAATGGATTCTGGCTTATTGTACTATCACTAGGTTGTTGAGGTTTGCAAAGAAAAATAATGTTTCTACAGACACACATACAGACACACATATAACATATGTGTGTGTGTGTGTGTGTGTGTGTGTGTGTGTGTGTGTGTGTGTGTGTTAGAGAGAGAGAGAGAGAGAGAGAGAGAGAGAGAGAGAGAGAGAGAGAGAGAGAGAGAGAGAGAGAGAGAGATCATTAGTCTTAGTCAGTGATCAGCGCTCGTGCAATCTGCATGACCGGGGCAGACGGTGACAAATGCCAGCGCGTGACTGCAGCCGTTTCAGCTCGCGTCAACGTCACATCCATCAGCAGCGAAGCCTCGCGCGCCCTCATGCCGACCCGCATTAAGCACGTGCGCTGAGACACGCCCTAATTACATGGACAATATAATAATAATAATAATAATAATAATAATAATAATAATAATAATAATAATAATAATAATAATAATCAGAGTGAACTTTTAAATCATTCACTTGCCTGAATTGTTGTAACTTAGTGTAAGAAAATTTTATATGCAAGAATTTTGACCCATTTTGTCACGTTTTATATTTTGGGTGATTTTACTTTGATGAATAAATGTATTAATTATTAGGCTTTATTCAGCTTTAGTGTTTCAGTCACAGTCCAGACTTCAGTGTAACTGCGCGGTTTTAATAATGTTTCATTTGCTCCCTCTAGTGGCGGCTCCGGAGCACTACACAATGACAATAAAGGACAGACTTTCTTTTAAAGTTCTAACATCTCCTCAGTCACAACGTGTGACTTGTAAATGTTCTAATGGTCAAATGTTAATCTAGAAATAACACAAACAGTTCCATATGATGCAAAATAAAACTGATGTATTTACATATTTGTGTCTGCTTTATTCTTAAACACACACATGCACATAATAAATACATATTAAATACATAAATAAGTATACTCTCTCTCTCTCTCTCTCTCTCCCTCTCTCTCTCTCTCTCTCTCTCTCCCTCTCTCTCTCTGTGTGTGTGCGTGTGTGTGTGTGTGTTTGTATGTGTGTGTGTTTGTGTGTTTGTATGTGTGTGCGTGTGTATGTGTTTGTTTGTTTGTGTGTGTGTGTGTGTGTGTGTGTGTGTGTGTGTGTGTTTGTATGTGTGTGTGTGTTTGTATGTGTGTGTGTGTGTGTGTGTGTGTGTGTGTGTTTGTGTGTTTGTATGTGTGTGTGTGTTTGTATGTGTGTGTGTGTGTGTGTGTTTGTGTGTTTGTATGTGTGTGTGTGTTTGTATGTGTGTGTGTGTGTGTGTGTGTGTGTGTGTGTGTGTGTGTGTGTGTGTGTGTGTGTGTGTGTGTGTGTGTGTGTGTGTGTGTGTGTGTGTGTGTGTGTGTGTGGTTATAAGGTAGGAACCTTTGATAAAGTCGCCGCTCGCACACGGCTGTATTTGACTGACGGACCGCGGCGTGTTTTTGGAGCGGTATGTTTGTTATTAAGAGATTCTGCAGTTTCTGTCGTTTATTGTAGAATTTTGTCACCAGTTGTTTTGTTGTTTTTCTTTATAATCTGTTGTATTAAAGTCAGTGACATTTATTGCTACGATTAAACACGCGGAATGAAAGTCCATGAACGTGTTCAGTAAGACAATAAACCCAGTGAGACATTAATGATAATAAAGTTAAAGAAAAGGTTAAGAGAATAAAACAGTAGAGATTTCAGTGTAACCTTCTGTTGTTGGTCATTAACGTGTGTTTGTCTCGGGACAGGACCATGTGAGCTGGACACCATGACACATCAGTGTACAATCTGCCACAAACACTTTGATTTTGTGTCCAAGCTTCGCCGTCACCAGCTCACACATTCGGGACAGAGACCTTTCACGTGTTGTATTTGTCTTAAATCTTTCCGACAGTCGGCTCATTTGAAAGGACATCTGAAAAGCCATTCGAGGTTGAGGGAGGTTTCGCTCATCGTGTCACAAACGATCAATTCTCAGATCTCTTACATCAAAACAGAGGAAAGTTACATCCAACATGTCGGAGCTCAGGTTTCGGAGGAAGACGACGTGTGGTACGGATCCCTTCAGACGGGGTCTGGGAGCGAATGTGAAAGCCAGAACAACGGGAAACTGCTGATAGGCAGCGACGGGCAGATGTGTGACTTACAGGGGACTGATGTATATGAAGACTCGCCCCATGATGAAGGCTTACAGAGCAGTCAGTATACAGAGAGCACTACGGTTCTGTCTCATTCAGCAAACACAGAGTCTTGTGTTCAACAACAACAACAACATCTGCCAGCAATTTACATTTCAGAAGAGACACAAAAACTAAACTCGTGTATAGAAGAAAAAATGGCAAAGCGTGCGAGTAGGCACCAGTGTTCAGTGTGTCTGAAATGTTTCTCTGCACCATCGAAACTTAAGCGTCACGTTTTAATTCACAGCAGCTTCAGGCCTTTTTGCTGCGAGTTCTGTCCTAAAGCGTTCCGACAGCTCACACACTTAAAGGTGCATCAGTCTACACATTTCTCACACAGACAAAAAGAAGCTAAAGACGTTATTCCTGTTAACGCTGGCGCTCAGAATCCAAGTCGTACTCTGGATCCCACGAACGCTGTGAAGAATCGAACAAAACCTTCAAAGGAGCCGTGGACAGAAGAAGCCGGAGAGCTCGGGAAGGAGCCGAACGGATCAGAAAATGTTCATACGGAGGCGTTTCCTGACAATGTGAACAGAGTAAAAAGTTCAGAGGATCGAACTACAAGTAAAGTAAGACACGAATGTCCGCTGTGTCAAAAGTGTTTCAGCGCTCCATCAAAGCTGAGAAGACATTGTCTCTCTCACACGGGTCAGAGACCATTTCAGTGTTCTTTATGCACTCGGGCATTTAGGCAACTTTCCCACCTCAAGGCACATCAAAGTGTTCACAGCAGCCCCAGAAATACCTTAACACCTTTCCTCCAGATGCACAGATCCCTCCAGCCTCAGCCTAGTACCCATCATGCCTCCAAGGCTAGGCTAAAGCGTTTTGTACACATCAGCCTCGCTAGGAAGTACAAAGCTGCCAAACAGAAGCTGAAAATATCTGCTGCACTCTTGAGTCCATCACCTGCTGCAAAGATTTCGATCAAAGAAAATATTTCAGAAACTGGTGAAGTCGAGTCGTCACCAGACCGAGAGCTGAGCCGTAGACAAGATTACTCCTGTTCTGTCTGTTTAAAACACTTCAATGCTCCTTCCAAACTCCGACGCCACGTCCTGATTCACACCGGGCAGCGACCTTTCAGATGCACAGATTGCTTCAGAGGCTTCAGACAGAAATCCCACCTGCAGGTTCATAAGTGTAAAGCAGGAAGCAGAGCAACACTTCAGTCTAGCGTTCGTGAGGTCCATCTGAGTGACGCTGCGAGTCCCAGATCTACTGTGAGCATCACAAACACAGATGACCATTTCATATCGAGTGGAACAGGAGACGACTGTCGTTCACATGGCGTCGGACATGCGTCACAATCTCTCCCAGAGGATGCTGAAGATCGTGTATCACTTTCTTACGAAGGCACGTCCAAGCCGTCGGTCGACACACACCAGGCTGAAGAATCTGGGTACCAGTGCACAATATGCTTCAAAATATTTGACTTCCCTTCCAAACTTTCTAGGCATCTCCTCATCCACATGAACATTAAGCCGTTCAAGTGTAGCGTCTGCAGCAAGTCCTTCAGGCAGCTCTCTCACCTACAGAGTCACTCCAGGGTTCATACGGTTGGGAAGAACATGCTCTACCAAGGAACTTACAAGAACAACATGGGAACCTTCATCCCTGAAACTTCAGAGCGATTCAGTGAGTCCGAGTCTGAAAAACTTCCACTGGCACAGAGACCAGATGCTTCCTTTGACCTTCAGAACATGAATCCAGTTAATAATTCTTCATTATCCTGTTCCATGAAAATAGAGGAAATCACACCAAATGCCATGAGTACCGGCTCACCAGCCGAAGCCCACAAAGGTGAAGATTCTTCCAGCCAGATGAAGAGGAATTCAAACCAGTGCATCTTCTGTCTGAAGACCTTTGATTTCCCATCAAAGCTTTCCAGACATTTGTTGGTTCACACCGGAATCCGACCGTACGAATGCCACGTTTGTTTCAAGTCCTTCAAGCAGCTCAGTCATCTTCAGTGTCACCAGTGGGTCCACAATAAAACTAATAAGAGTGAGTGCACAGCTGGTATGAGGAGTCATCAGAGTCCCAGTTCCTCTGGTGGGACCAGCCTGACTGATGAAGCTGAGAGTTCTGAATGTGTAGCTGTTGTATATCAAGGTCATGATGGATACACTGTGCAAGTCGAACAACAGAGATGGATTTCTGAAGACAACAACTGCTGTCTTTCTGTTTCAGGTCACGATGAGAGCAAGGTCAAGTCTGAGTCTGATCTTCTGGTGGATGAAGCGATTTATCCAACTCTGAAATATGATTCAGATCCGTTTGGCTCTGATGGTACGTCAAGTACAATAGTGTACAAATGTCTGGACCACGAGGCTGGGAAACCGGAGAACAATTATTTTAAACACCATCTGAACAGAACTGGTGAGGTTCATCCATCTGCTGCTGATGATAAAACTATCAGAATTCCTGATTGGAGTGGTGTGGACCAACAAGACGAAGCTGACCCTGGAGATCCTGGTCCACCTGCTCAGAAGAACGAGGGGATAAATGTACACAATTTCCCCATTTGTATATCTGAAGATTCTTTTCAAAGATCTTCAGCTCTCCCCGATTCGTGTGATTTTGAGCTGAATCATCCGTGCCATGATTCCAAGGAGGGTGAAGGTTCTAACCATCTCCTGACAGAACCTCCCAATGACCTGCCGATATGTCCTTCCTGTAGCCAGTGCTTCGATTCCGTGCAGAAACTGAGCACTCACATTTATCAGGTCCACTGTCCCATGCAGAGACTCTCAAAGTCTTACCAATGTGCCGTGTGCTTCAAAAGCTTCGAAGCTCCATCTAAGCTCAAGAGACACTATGTGATCCACACGGGGCAGAGACCATATCGCTGTAATGTGTGTGACAAAGACTTCACCCAGTCAAGTCATCTCAAAACACACATGTTGTCCCACAGGTAGCTAACGAGTGTCCAACATCTCCAGTGGTCAAGCTCAATGCACAAGTGTGTGCGAGTGTCTGCGTGCGAGTGTCTGCGTGCGAGTGTCTGTGTGCGAGTGTCTGCGTGACTGTGTCTGTGTGTGTGTGTGTCTGCAAGAGTGTGTGTGTGTCTGCGAGAGTGTGTGTGTGTGTGTGTGTGTGTGTGTGTGTGTCTGCGAGAGTGTGTGTGTGTGTGTGTGTGTCTGTGTGCGAGTGTCTGCGTGCGAGTGTCTGCGTGCGAGTGTCTGCGTGCGAGTGTCTGTGTGCGAGTGTCTGCGTGACTGTGTCTGTGTGTGTGTGTGTCTGCAAGAGTGTGTGTGTGTCTGCGAGAGTGTGTGTGTGTGTGTGTGTGTCTGCGAGAGTGTGTGTGTGTGTGTCTGCGAGAGTGTGTGTGTGTGTGTGTGTGTCTGCGAGAGTGTGTGTGTGTGTGTCTGCGAGAGTGTGTGTGTGTGTGTGTGTGTGTCTGCGAGAGTGTGTGTGTGTCTGCGAGAGTGTGTGTGTGTCTGCGAGAGTGTGTGTGTGTCTGCGAGAGTGTGTGTGTGTCTGAGAGAGTGTGTGTGTGTCTGCGAGAGTGCGTGCGTGTGTCTGCGAGAGTGCGTGCGTGTGTCTGCGAGAGTGTGTGTGTGTGTGCGTGTCTGCGAGAGTGTGTGTGTGTGTGTGCGTGTCTGCGAGAGTGTGTGTGTGTGCGTGTCTGCGAGAGTGTGTGTGTGTGCGTGTCTGCGAGAGTGTGTGTGTGTCTGCGAGAGTGTGTGTGTGTCTGCGAGAGTGTGTGTGTGTGTCTGCGAGAGTGTGTGTGTGTGTCTGCGAGAGTGTGTGTGTGTGTCTGCGAGAGTGTGTGTGTGTGTCTGAGAGAGTGTGTGTGTGTGTCTGAGAGTGAGTGTGTGTGTGTGCGAGAGTGTGTGCGTGTGTGTGCGAGAGTGTGTGTGTGTGTCTGCGAGAGTGTGTGTGTGTGTCTGCGAGAGTGTCTGCGAGAGTGTGTGTCTGCGAGAGTGTCTGCGAGAGTGTGTGTCTGCGAGAGTGTGTGTGCGTGTCTGCGAGAGTGTGTGTGTGTGTGTCTGCGAGTGTGTGTGTGTGTGTCTGCGAGTGTGTGTGTGTGTGTCTGCGAGAGTGTGTGTGTCTGCGAGAGTGTGTGTGTGTGTCTGCGAGAGTGTGTGTGTGTGTCTGCGAGTGTGTGTGTGTGTGTGTCTGCGAGTGTGTGTGTGTGTGTGTCTGAGAGTGTGTGTGTGTCTGCGAGTGTGTGTGTGTGTGTCTGCGAGTGTGTGTGTGTGTGTCTGCGAGTGTGTGTGTGTGTGTCTGCGAGTGTGTGTGTGTGTGTGTGTGTCTGCGAGTGTGTGTGTGTGTGTGTCTGCGAGTGTGTGTGTGTGTGTGTGTCTGCGAGAGTGTGTGTGTGTCTGCGAGAGTGTGTGTGTGTCTGCGAGAGTGTGTGTGTGTGTCTGCGAGAGTGTGTGTGTGTGTCTGCGAGAGTGTGTGTGTGTCTGCGAGTGTGTGTGTCTGTCTGCGAGTGTGTGTGTCTGCGAGAGTGTGTGTGTGTGTGTGTGTGTGTGTGTCTGCGAGTGTGTGTGTGTGTCTGCGAGTGTGTGTGTGTGTCTGCGAGTGTGTGTGTGTGTCTGCGAGTGTGTGTGTGTGTCTGCGAGTGTGTGTGTGTGTCTGCGAGTGTGTGTGTGTGTCTGCGAGTGTGTGTGTGTGTGTCTGCGAGTGTGTGTGTGTGTGTCTGCGAGTGTGTGTGTGCGTGTCTGCGAGTGTGTGCGATTGTGCGTGCGGTTGATGATTGGTTCGAGTCTCATCCCCACACCCACTGAGAGGCATCAGATCCAAAATATACAAAAGTTCCACAAAGGTTTTGTAAGCGAACGTCTTGTGTGTGTGTCATTGTCTAAACTGGTGTGTTTAAGAACAGCAAAGTAACAAATGTATAAAATATAAACATATAATTTGTCTTTGTAATTAATAACAAACTCTTCAGTGGTTATTTAAGTTATTACTGATTATAATGCTACAGATGTTTCATTTCTCTTTACAGAATGTAATTAAGTTTTAATGAACATGTAATTAGAGAAAGAGTGACGTGTTTGGGGGGGGGGTTCTGCAGCTGGTGAGAAATGTTTGCAGTTCTAATGTAAATTATCTGTTAATTTATTTCCTGATTCTCAGATTTCACAGTTCGCTCTAACGGTATGAAACTGTAGAATTGTAAATTAGACTCTTTTAGTTAGTATGTTGATAAAATACTTTGTAAAATATTTCTGAATGTTCATAGTAATGATTATTTTTATTTATATTACATTGTTAATATTCCATATAGCTTTAGATTAATAACAGAATCTGTACAGTTACACGGCAGAAAGAAATAAAAGATCAGTAAAAATCATCAGTTGTAAGTTCACACTTTCTTCTGTAGTTTATTCCGTGTCCACCAGGTGGCGCTGCCCGTCCTGTGAGTGAATTGTTCCTGTTAGGTGTAATAGATATGAGGTCCTGATGTTATTATTACAGGATGTAGTAGATCTGTGTGTGTGTGTGTGTGTGTGTGTGTGTGTGTGTGTGTGTGTGTGTGTGTGTGTGTGTGTTATTAAGGTCAGGCTGTGAACAGGAATTAACTTCCACATCTGTGATAAATAAAGTGTACACACGCGCACACAATATATATATATGGACAAAGAATACACTGCACTGTTGGATGTCATGATGACAATAGGTTCGATTCCCTGTTTAAAACAGAACTTGAAACCTGTCTGTTTTCTCACTATAGGTCAATAACTAACCAGAATCCTAGACAAGCCGTCACACAGCAGTTAGGCTCCTGATTGGATAGAAAGAACTTTCAGTCAAGATTTCCGCCTCATCACAGAGACAGTGCAGGTTAAAGGTGCGGTCTCCGATGTTTTAACGCCAATGTTGACATATAAATTCACCAAAACAAACACGCCCCTAACCCAAACGGGTCCCACCCCTGTATCGATAGCTCCGCCCACACATACATACGTAACCCGGGCGACTAACAGAAAGAAACGTGTCTTTATCATAGCTGAAGGGAAGAACAATACGATTGTAGATAAACAAACAAGCAAAAATGCCACACAAGCATAATGATGTAAAGGACAAAGGCATATATTAGTTCTGTGTAACAAAGCAAAACCAACGTTACTCACCTATCGAGAAGGAAAAAAGCGCCTCGGCGTCTTAAGTAAAGTCGGCCACATATTCACAGGTGGGAGTTTCCCGAGTCGATAACTCCTGAGCTAAACGCTGTTACTACACAAAACGCGGTTGTAGCTGCCTCTCTACATTACTACGATAGAAAAGAGGTGTTATTTGTGTAGTAACAGCGTTTAGCTCAGGAGTTATTGACTCGGGAAACTCCAACCTGTGAATATGTGGCCAACTTCCTGCTCCTTCAGTTCTCTCCAGCGCTGGAAAGCTGATCCTATATTAACACGTCCTACTTCTTGTCCTTATCGTAAGTCTTTCTTCTCTTTCTTTTTTTGTTTTTATCCTCCATGTCAATGTTAAAACCGCTTCCTGCTAATGTCACACATGCGCACCGAACACTCTCTCCGCCCATATCGACAAGCCCCGCCCCTTTCTGCTCATTGGCTACACGTTTGTTTTGTTTTTTGTTTAGTTTGTCGTCCCGACTCGGTTTTCTGAAGCGTTTCTCAAACATTGTAGACCGCACCTTTAAAGTGGTAAATGACCTGTTATTACCTCTGATCAGGGTTGTGTCACACTGCTGGTGTTTGATGTTATTGCTGAAACAGTTAATCATACTTGTTCTGAACAGACCGGAAAATTGTTTTTACTTTCCTTCCAAGACACTCAGCACTTTATGTCTTTACTCTTCTCTAGGTGTTTACTTCAAATGATTAAAAAAAAGTGATTATTTAGAAACACAGAAAACGTTGTGTTCATAAGAGACACTTAAGACGATTGAGACAGCACACAAGTCCTGCGTAGTTTATTTTATTATTATTTAGAAAGCAATAAATATTCAAATACATTAATGAACAAAACAAATGGCATCAGACAGAAAGTTTAAATTGGATCCTCAGTCTAATGGAATTTACTGGTCATGGAGTAAAAGGATGAGGAGCACAACAACAGTACATGAAGTTAGAAGCACTTCCTGTGTACTATGGAAGGTCCAGCTTCATCGTATTCCTGTTTACTGATCCACATCTGCTGGAAGGTGGAGAGCGAGGCTAGGATCGATCCACCAATCCATACTGAATATTTACGCTCTGGAGGAGCGATAATCTGTGAAAAAAACACAGCAG
>NC_062533.1:21052050-21054550 GCF_022655615.1 Tachysurus fulvidraco
AATAATTTGACAGCCACCTTTTATTATTACACGTATATATATATATATGCAGTTCTATATACATTAAACATCATGATATAAATATGCATGATATACACTTTATATGGGAGATGGATGCATCAAAATAAAGTGAAAAACTAAATGTGATCATGGGAAGATTATTTAATAAGCCTTCTGTCAGGTGGCATCGCTCCTATCGCAGCAAACAGAGACACCTGACAGGTAAAAACACCCGGATTATCACGAGCTCTGCTGGTGACATAAACTCAGGTTTGAACAATAAAACTACTTAGTACACGGAACAGGAGATCATTTACAGATGCAGGATGTGGAAGACAACACGGGGTTAAATATCCAGCTGTGGAGGCAAATGTTGGAAAATTTTACACGCAGAATATTCTGAAATTGTTGTTTGAAAAATATCAGCATCTAACTTTGTTGGAGGAAAAACGTACATCTAAAGGAGGGGCACAACCTCTTTGTGTGTTATTGTAAAGTGTGTGTTATTGTAAAGTGTGTGTTATTGTAAAGTGTGTGTTATTTTAAAGTGTGTGTTATTGTAAAGTGTGTGTTATTGTAGTGTGTGTGTTATTGTAAAGTGTGTGTTATTGTAAAGTGTGTGTTATTGTAGTGTGTGTTATTGTAGTGTGTGTGTTATTGTAAAGTGTGTGTTAAGCTACTGTAATCTAATCATTGTGTAATTTGTCATGTTAAATACACACATTTTAAAGGTGGGCTTACTTTTTTATAACAAAGGTCTTTTAAATACACAAGTTTTTTTTGTAGAATTACAGTAAAAACTCAGAAACCTGGCATATATTGATTAATAATATTATATATTATATATTGATGATTAATAAAAAAGATTTAATAAAACAGAAGTAATTACAGCACTGATTTTCACATTATTTGTATGATAGCAGTGTTTGATATTTAAAGCTAAGGTCATTATTTTACATGAGGACATGTTGTACTTTAAACAGTAAATGACACAATATCATGTCAAATTAAAGCAAAAAGCATTTTAATAATAGAAGATTATTGTTATTTTACAAGATGTAATATTTTATTACAGTGTATGTGAGGACAGGGATGTAGATGGAGCAGTAAGCTGAAGCTTCATCTGATTTCTGAGTTCTTGTTTTGGTTCTTTAAATGCTGCTGCTGACCCGATCTGAACGTCTGTCTCAACCTACAGTCAATGTTCTCCTTCATGAGACTCAACGTGTCAGTAAGCAATCATCTCATCCACTGGGAATAACTCCAGCTGTGAGGATCTCATCCTGGGTCTGTTCTGGTCATGAAGACTATGTTCTGTGTGAACTCCAGAGCAGGAGAGAAAACTTCACTGTATGACTCCAAACCCTTCTGTTTCTCACATAAACTCTGTGACACTCGACATTCCTGAAGCCAGTGTCCAGTTCACTCAAGACCATCACTGCTGCCTCACACATGACCTTCACCTCACACATGACCTTCACCTCACACATGACCTTCACCTCACACATGACCTTCACCTCACACATGACCTTCACCTCACACATGGATTAATAAAATAACTTATAAAATATATGGTCATTAATCTGACATTAAACATTGACATTATTTACATTATTACCTGTTCAGTGTCACCCTAATGAGGATGAGGTTCCTCTCAATGTGAATTGTTAAAAGTGCTTTTATTAATTAATTAATTTATTTGTCTATATTTGTATATGTATATTTCATATGTATATTAAATGTGTACATACAGTTATACTGTGTATGTCATTCTGTTACACTGTGGAGCTTCTGGCACTAAAACTAATTCCTCGTGAAAACATTCCTGGGAATAAAGCTGATTCTGATTTATTTGTTTGTTTGTTTGTTTGTTTGTTTGTTTGTTTGTTTGTTTGTTTGTTTAGCTTAATAATCTATTTCTTAGTGCCTAGCTTTTATTTTTTATTTTCTCTCTTGTTCAGTAAAATGTAAATGTAAAATAAGATAAAAGTTAAATTTCTCCTTATTTTAGAGAATCATTTAAATGAATCGACTCACTTGAATCAAACTTCAAACTCTTACAAACATTTACATTACAATATTATTTTAGTGATTAGTCTTATTCTAAATTATATTTATTATTATTATTATTATTATTATTATTATTATTATTATTATTATTATTATTATTATTATTATTATCACTCACCTGATGGTTGTTTGTGCTCCTCAGCTTACACACTGACGATTTCCTTTAGTTTATTTGCTCTGAATAAAACACAGCCATCTCTCTCTCTCTCTCTCTCTCTCTCTCTCTCTCTCTCTCTCTCTTTGTCTCTCTCTCTCTCTCTCTTTGTCTCTCTCTCTCTCTCTCTCTCTCTCTCTCTCTCTCTCTCTCTCTCTCTCTCTCTCTCTCTCTCTCTTTAAGCTCTCTATGTGTGTCTGTCACTGCTTGTGTGAGTCTGTCTGTCAGTCACTGCCTTTCTCTTTGTGTGTGTGTGTGTGTGTGTGTGTGTGTGTG
>NC_062533.1:21059550-21062050 GCF_022655615.1 Tachysurus fulvidraco
GTGATGTACAGGGACTCGGTGTCTTTTCACCTTCTGACATAGGCACACTCTCCTTGAGAGGTGTCAGAAACACTGGCCGCATCTCATCGTACGGCGTGGGGCTGCTCGTGTTGTACCTGTCTCACACACACACACACACACACACACACACACACACACACACACACACACACACACACACACACTTTTGTTACTAAACCAGTAAAGCTGTAAATATGCTCTAGTTTTCCTCGGGGTAGTTGCGAACTCAGCTACATCCTGGTGTCGTCTGTGTATCTTATCTAATCTCCCACCACTAGGGGGCAGAGCTGAGCACAAACATCCCTGACCAGCACTGGAATATCCTTCCTTATTACTTCATCTGATTTTGTACAACACAAACACAGAGATGTTGGAGCTGATTTTATTCTTAATCCTGAAACAGTGTCAGTAAAAAACACTGAAAATCGTTCCTTAGCACTGATGTGACATCATAAGATACAACAGCGCCCCCAGCTGTTCATGTTGGAATTGGTTTGAATTGAATCCCGTAAGAAAGAATTAATTAAATAATGAACTCATTTACAGGGTCTTTAGGTTCTGAGGGTGTTTATTTATTTATTTATTTACTATAGAATAAATCTGCTGCTGGAAGTGTGTGGAACGTTCTAGAACATTTCTCGTTTATTTTTTTTTATTTATTTCTCTACTAAAAAGTCCCAAACACTTTTATATAAATGTCTAAGAGCTTCAGTTCCACACATTTAGAGATTGTAAGGCTTCAGCTGATAAATGAAGCGATTTGCATTGACTCCGCCCCAAAAGTACATGATTAAAGTTGTGTAAATAAGCAGTGGTACGTCGAGCAGCTTGTGTAGATTTATTACTGTGTTTTGTGTAGTGTGATGGTGCAGTGACAGTGAGTTTGTTGTGTGTTTGTTGTGTTTTGTGGATCGTGTGTGACCTTGTCATGCTGTCGGTGATGAACAGTGTGTTGTGTGTCCGCGGTCATTACCAGTGTATCTGCACAGGAGCGATGTTACTGTAGTGTTTCTGGATCAGAGGCTCCAGTCTGTACGCCTGAAACACAACAACAACACAAACGAAAACAAATCAACCAACAACCACAAGCAGTCTTTACTGGTCTCACTGGTGCTTTAATAGATGAGCAGTTAGTTACAGACAGACGGATGTTAACAGACAGGTTTGTTCATTGTTTCATGGTTTTTATAAGCAAAAGTGGAATTGTATTCTGCCCCGACTGCACCCCCACCTCACAGTCAGGATTCCCCACTCATTTGTTATTTAACAACTCATCCGGTCTCGATCTCACAACAACTTTTGCCCTTCATCACCACAATCACCAATGGATCCCTAACATTTGGTCATGTACCAACTACTTTCAAGAGAACAAGGCTTATTCCCATCCTGAAGGTACCTGCTCTGGATGCATCAGACATCAGTAATTACAAACTGGTATCACTTCTCTATTTAATTAACTGTCTGTCTATCTCTCAGAGAACAATCTCCAAGATCCAAACAGTCTGACTTTAAAGCAGCACATTCGACAGAGACTTTCCTTTTGGACATCTTTAGAAGCTTCATCTGTCCTCATCCTCCTCAACCTTTCAGCAGCGTTTGATATGATCAACCACAAGACTAACTTGTCCACCTGCAGGAGTCTTGGAATTTGCAGATCAGCTTGGGATTGATCCTGGAAGGTCTCTCATATCAGGTAACATGGAGGGGAGTGACATCTGCTCAACACAGACTCTCCACTGGTGTCCCACAGGGCTCAGTACTCGGTCCTCTTCTTTTCTCCCTGTATACTCACTCTCTTGGTGAAGTTATTTCATCACATGGGTTCTCTTACCACTGCTATGCTGATGATACACAACTTATCTTCTCTTTCCCACCCTCAGATGCCACAGCTTCTGACCGGATCTCAGCATGTCTGGCAGAAATTTCATCATGGATGACTGCTCATCAGTTAAAGCTCAATCCTAGCAAAACTGACCTGCTGATCATCAGGTGATTCATCCCCAGGTCATGATCTTGCTATATCCCTGCACAACGATCTGATCTCCCCTTCAGCCACAGCTCACACCCTTGGGGTAACCATGGACAATCATCTGTCCTTTTCCTCTCATGTCCCTAATGTGACTCTCTCATGTCGGTTTCTTCTCTACAACATTAGAAGGATTCGGCCATTTTTCCACACACAGGCTGCTCAGGTACTTGTTCAGTCTCTTGCCATCTCAACACTGGACTACTGCAGCTCTCTCTATCACGTCTACATATGAACACATCCTCAGTAAATGACCCATAATAAAGCTACAGGACACCTCGCACCCTCAGAGCTACCAGCACTGCTCCTCTGGTCCCTCCATCTATCAGGGTAAGAGGGAGGAATGCAAAAAAACTCTTTTCTGTTCTGCACCGAGGTGGTGGAATGAACGTCCCTTAGAGGTCTGGATAGGTGAGTCATTGGATATCTTCAAACACTCGAACTAACACTTTC
>NC_062533.1:21069550-21237050 GCF_022655615.1 Tachysurus fulvidraco
TATAAGACACACAACCATGCTATAAGATACACCCCTGCTATAAGACACACCCGTGCTATAAGACACACCCGTGCTATAAGACACACAACCATGCTATAAGATACACCCCTGCTATAAGACACACCCCTGCTATAAGACACACCCCTGCTGTGAGATACACCCCTGCTATAAGACACACCCATGCTATAAGACACACCTGTGCTATAAGACACACCCCTGCTATAAGACACACCCCTGCTGTGAGACACACTCCTGCTGTGAGACACACCCCTGCTGTGAGACACACTCCTGCTGTGAGACACACTCCTGCTGTGAGACACACCCCTGCTGTGAGACACACTCCTGCTGTGAGACACACTCCTGCTGTGAGACACACCCCTGCTGTGAGACACACTCCTGCTGTGAGACACACCCCTGCTGTGAGACACACTCCTGCTGTGAGACACACTCCTGCTGTGAGACACACTCCTGGAGTGTGTTAGAACAGTTTAGAACAGGTCACAACTTTATTACACAACTGTTCAGATCTTCAGATGTGTGTTGGATTGTGTACACTTTCATGACACTTGACTGTCATGTCCAAATCCATCAATCACCTCACCGACCACTCCCTTTTTTTTACCACCAAAAAACTCCTATTAAACGTATAGGAGAGATCAGGCTTTTTCCATGTACTAACTTGGGAGTGGGCGTGGTTAAAATGTATACTGCAGCCAGTCAGTAGAGGGCCTCATTCTGGCTTCACCTTGAACTCGGTGTTATGAACTCTGTATAAGCAGGCCAGGAACCTACTGATAAAGGAGACCAGAATAGCCAAAAGAAGCTACTCTGAAAAGCAGGTGTTCAGATAACAACCCTGCGTCAGTGTGGAAAGGCCTGCAAGACATCACAAACTACAAGATTCGCCCCCCATCGCCCACTGAAGCAACAAAGACCACGCTGATGACCTCAACACCTTCTACTGCAGGTTTGAGAACAACATCTTCACGCCTCCCATCCAACCCAACTCACTGACTGACATCACACCTCTGGGAACCCCATTAACATCTCCTCCCAGCAATCAAGCTGCACTCACAATTTGTGAAGAGGATGTGAATCGGCTCTTTCAGAGACAGAAGGCGAGGAAAACTCCCAGCTCAGACGGGTTCTCCTCCTCCTGACTCAAAGCATGTGCTGATCAACTGGCTACTATTTTCACCCATATGTTCAACAGATCTCTGGAGCTGTGTGAAGTCCCCTCCTGCTTTAAACTCTCCACCATCATCCCGGTCCCCAAGAAACCCTCCATCACTGGACTGAATGACTACATTCCTGTCGCTCTGACATCTGTTGTCATGAAGACCTTTGAACAGCTGGTATTGGCCCACCTAAAGACTGTCACAGAACAGATGCTGGATCTCCTACAGTTTGCCTACAGTGCAAACAGATCAGTCAACATTGGGCTGCGCTACATTCTGCAACACCTGGACTGCACAGGGACAGACGCCCAGATTCTGTTTGTCAACTTCAGTTCGGCTTTTAATACAATAACTCCGGAAATTCTCCACTCCAATCTCCTAATGCTCACTATCACTATCCACTTCCATCTGTCAGTGGATCACCAGCTTCCTGACAGACAGGAGACAACAGGTGAGACTGGGAGGTGTTATCTCCGACATTCGGACAATCAGCACTGGTGCTCCTCAGGGATGTGTCCTCTCCCCACTGCTATTCTCCCTCTACACTAATGACTGCACTTCAAGTGACCAAACTGTTAAACTCCTGAAATTTGCAGATGATACTACGCTCATCTGTCTCATCCAAGATGGTGAGTCTGCATACCAGCAGGAGGTGGAGCGGCTGGTGCTACGGTGCAGTCAGAACAGTCTAGAGCTAAACACCCTCAAAACTGTGGAGATCAACACTACTCCCCCTCACAATATCCAACAGCCCTGTGGAGGCCTTCAAGATTCAAGTGTTATACACAGTCTGTATTGTATAGTATAGTGTTATTTATATGTGTATTGTATAGTATAGTGTTATTTATGTGTGTATTGTATAGTATAGTGTTATTTATGTGTGTATTGTATAGTATAGTGTTATTTATGTCTGTATTGTATAGTATAGTGTTATTTATATGTGTATTGTATAGTATAGTGTTATTTATGTGTGTATTGTATAGTATAGTGTTATTTATGTCTGTATTGTATAGTATAGTGTTATTTATATGTGTATTGTATAGTATAGTGTTATTTATGTGTGTATTGTATAGTATAGTGTTATTTATGTCTGTATTGTATAGTATAGTGTTATTTATATGTGTATTGTATAGTGTTATTTATGTGTATAGTATAGTGTTATTTATGTGTGTATTGTACAGTATAGTGTTATTTATGTGTGTATTGTATAGTATAGTGTTATTTATGTGTGTATTGTATAGTGTAGTGTTATTTATGTGTGTATTGTATAGTATAGTGTTATTTATGTGTGTATTGTATAGTATAGTGTTATTTATGTGTGTATTGTATAGTGTAGTGTTATTTATGTGTGTATTGTATAGTATAGTGTTATTTATGTGTGTATTGTATAGTATAGTGTTATTTATGTGTGTTGTATAGTATAGTGTTATTTATGTGTGTATTGTATAGTATAGTGTTATTTATGTGTGTATTGTATAGTATAGTGTTATTTATGTGTGTATTGTATAGTATAGTGTTATTTATGTGTGTATTGTATAGTATAGTGTTATTTATGTGTGTATTGTATAGTATAGTGTTATTTATGTGTTTATTGTATAGTATAGTGTTATTTATGTGTGTATTGTATAGTATAGTGTTATTTATGTGTGTATTGTATAGTATAGTGTTATTTATGTGTGTATTGTATAGTATAGTGTTATTTATGTGTATTGTATAGTATAGTGTTATTTATGTGTGTATTGTATAGTATAGTGTTATTTATGTGTGTATTGTATAGTATAGTGTTATTTATGTGTGTATTGTATAGTATAGTGTTATTTATGTGTGTATTGTATAGTATAGTGTTATGTGTGTATTGTATAGTATAGTGTTATTTATGTGTGTATTGTATAGTATAGTGTTATTTATGTGTGTATTGTATAGTATAGTGTTATTTATGTGTGTATTGTATAGTATAGTGTTATTTATGTGTGTATTGTATAGTATAGTGTTATTTATGTGTGTATTGTATAGTATAGTGTTATTTATGTGTGTATAGTATAGTATTGTGTTATTTCTGTACTTTTGAGAGTCACAAACAGCTGGAACCAAATTCCTTGTGTGTGTCAACATCAACACACTTGGCCAATAAACCTGAATCTGATTCTGATTCTGATGTCCTGCCCTACAGATGTACGTCCCTGTAACTTCTTTTTTGTCCTCTAGAGGGCAGTTCAGCATCCCTGACTTTTTTAGAAGCTTGATTAAATGATGTACTCACGGTTCCAGTAAACCGGATAACACTCCTTCTCCCTCACGTCCACCTCGTACAGTCCTCCGCGCACACACACCGCCTCCACACCCGCGTCGTCACACACACACTCACACACACTGTCCTCTGGCTCAAACACGCCCTCACGCGCATCCCTCAGCGCGCACAGTGGTCGGTAAGCCAGCTCGATCTTTAGAGAGTCGTGTCCCACAAAGGGCTTCCAGTTCCTTTTGTCCTCTCTGTAGAACCAGCGCACTTCCTGCGCCTCAAGTTCCGTCACCTCTCCGGACCGACTGCGGGTGCTGGGGCGCGTCCTCGCCGCCGGTTCTACTCCATCCGTGTAGTTCGGGTCCAGATAGTCCGAGTTGGAGAAGGCAGCATCCTCAGCGAGGCCCAACAACATGCCGTGTGTGTCCATCATGTCCCCGTGTGTGTCCATCATGTCCGCGCGCACATCACTCACCGCCCAGTCCGAGGCATGGAAATGACTCTCCGGTGCTCCTGTAAAATCGCTCATGTGTCCAGTTTTAAGACCGAAAGCTGCAAAGCCTCAGTTCAACCTACACACACACACACACACACACACACACACACACACACACACACACACACACACACACACACACAGATTTATTAATCACCGCCGCATCTCACTGCGCTTAAATTGAATCCTTTATATCTCTTTACTCTGTCGGTTCTCCTGCACGCGCCTCTGACTCGGGATGTGTTTCATTCTGCAGCTCTAACATTAACGCACCGACTGCGCACATCCATATCCGCACTGTGTGTGTGTGTGTGTGTGTGTGTGTGTGTGTGTGTGTGTGTGTGTGTGTGTGTGTGTGTGTGTGTGTGTGTGTGTGTGTGCGTCTATTACATACTCTCCGGTAATAGGAGTTGGGAAAGAGGGAGCGAGATCGTTGTAGTGTTTCTCATGTGGGATCGAAGACACCTGCTGGTGACTGGATGAACTGCACTGCCTCACCTGAACACATGAAACGGAATGTTAATGAGTGCAGAAGGTCAGGGGCGAGTGCAGACATGTGAAATGTCACATTTGAAGAAAACATTGTGGCTTTTTCCTAAAGTGGTTGAAGATGGTTTCGTTCACAGACATTCATTTAGTTTTTTTTATATATTTTAATTCTAATACAGTTACACAATATTCTTTGGTTTTGTGTTGGTCTGAGTTTAAAGTTTTATAGGTAATTGTTTTAATAATTACAGGTAATTGCTATTTTATTTCTTGTACCATTCTGCACAGGTTGTTTGAAAGGTTCATTTGGTGTTCTAATCAAAGCTGATTTGCAATGTAAAAAAAATAATGCTCTGTATATATATTCATATTTTTATTGCTCGGGTGAATGATTATTTTTAAACAACAACAACAACAACAATAATAATAATAATAATAATAATAATAATAATAATAATAATAATAATAATAATTACTTCAAGTCATGGTGAGATCTTTCTGTGGTGGAGGTGCTGTAGCTCTCGTCAAATAATAAAACTTCTACACTCAAGTTCATTGTTTATATGTCAAGTGTTCTGTTTGATTTGGGTGATTTAAATTCTAACACAGACTTGGTTAATTGGTTAATTAACACCGAGTGGAAGTTGAACTTTGTTCTTGTCAGAGGTTTATTTTCTGTGTAATTACACCATGTGACTAGGAGATGGTGGTACAGCGATGAGCTGAGAGTGAAAATGAACCTCAGCGCCACCACTGAGATGGAAATAACGGGGTGAATAATGGACTTAAGAGGAGGAGGAATGAGTATCAGGTGAAACCCAGGGCTCTCAAGTATCACGCATTAACACAACAGTCACGCATTTGGGTCTATTTTCACGTTCTCCTGCCACATTGTATTTTCTCACGCAGAAAAACTAACTATCACATATTTAATATGCTCAGTGCTTCTCAAACTGGGGGCCCTGAGATTGTGCCAGGGGGCCCCGGTTTTATGACATTTTATAAAATAACGAATTTATCATAAATTCTGTGTAATTAAATCTCATAACAAATAAGGCTACTAACCAACAGCATTACAGTTTATAATTTAATAAGTTTTGTTTAATTCAAATATTAAGATTTGGAATGTTTTATGTCATAAATTTTCTTTTGGGGGGCAACTAGGGATACACTGTATACACGGGGGGCCGCACACTGAAAACGTTTCAGAACCACTGGTCTAGTCATATTATCATTATCACACGATGACTGAAGTTTTGTCACATTAAACATTTCTCTCCAAATAGACTTAATAATTTTAAAAGTGTATTACATCATCGTGTTAAAGGTCACTTTTAAAATCATGTCATATTTGATATCCTGGCCTTTGATGCAATAATCATTGCATCTGTCTTTCAAAGATCTCAACTAAAAAGCAACAAAGCATTCTGTCATTCGCCATGAGAGGAAAGTCCCCTAAAAAGGCCAGGTGCATGAAGCTGGCCCAGAGAAGATGGTGAAAAGGGTGTAGGACAACAACCCATTGTTATGTTTGGGTGGGGGTGGTGGAGATGTCACTCTTTACTGTCTTTAAAACTTGAGAGCCCTGTAAATCTAATTCTACAACACGTTAAGGTTATAAATGTACACAGTCTGAAGGGGAGTGTTACAGAATTTTAATGAAGTGTTACGGGTGGTGAAAACATCCACACCATCACAGGAACTTTCCATCCATCTGTCTGTGTCGAGCTCACAGAGTTCTTACTCTTCTCACTCTCTCACTCTTCTCTCTCTCTCTCTCTCTCTCTCTCTCTCTCTCTCTCTCTCTCTCTCTCTCTCTCTCTCTCTCACTCACTCTCTCTCTCCTCTCTCCCTCTCTGTCTCTCTCTCTTTTCTCTCTCTCTTCACACACACACTCTCTCTCTCTTCTCACTCTCCCTCTCTCTCTCTGTCTCTCTCTCTCTCCTCTCATTCTCCTCTCTCTCTCTGTCTCTCTCTCTTTTCTCTCTCTCTTCACACACACTCTCCCTCTCTCTCTCCTCTCTCTCTCCCTCTCTCTTCTCTCATTTTCCTCCCTCTCTCTCTCTGTCTCTCTCTCTCCTCTCTCTCGCTCCTCACCCCCTCTCTTTCTCCTCTCTCTATTCTGTTAAATAAAGTATTGCACAGCTTCTGTAAAACATAATGTACACAAGAGTGAGTATTCCAAAGAGCAGACAGAAGTACACTGACATTTCTTGGGTGCAGATGAAGAGACTGAGCTTGTCCCTGGTGCAGATTAAGAGACTACAGCAGTTACACTTTGTGACCAGTAGGTGTCATGGCAGGAGCGGTAGCAGGAGTGCAGTGTGTCACTGCTGTTCGTGAGACTTTACAGCAGGTCAGACCAGTTTTAGTTGACATGAAATTTAGCAGCACCATTTTGAGACAAACCTAAAATACTACAGGAGAGTAAGTGCATTTATACATTTATACATTAACCAGCTGTTGTATTTCAGGTTCATTGTCTACTGATGTCTCCAGTTATACTTTATTTGATTGCTTTCAAAACCTGGCATTTCCTGAATGTCTGTATCCATGGTTGAATTTAACACGGATTTTAGATGTAAATAAACAATACGTAACCCTGGGCAACAGATCTGATTAACTTCTATAGAGATATTATTCTCTCATTTCTTTTCAGTATGTACCTGTTTAGTGAGTATGAAAAAGTTGTGTTTAAAGATTGTGTGTGTCTTTGTTTGTGTTTTGTGTGTGTGTGTGTGTGTGTGTGGTGTGTGTGTGTGTGTGTGTGTGTGTGTGTGTGTGTGTGTGTGTGTGTGTGTGTGTGTTTGTGTGTGTGTGTGTGTGTGTGTGTGTGGTGTGTGTGTGTGTGTGGTGTGTGTGTGTGTGTGTGTGTGTGTGTGTGTGTGTGTGTGTGTGTGTGTGTGTGTGTATGTGTTCACAGCTGTGATATGAAAATCTCTGAAATGAGTCTTTCTAAAGAAGAAAACATAAAGGCAGTGAAGCGGTGAGAGGAAAACAATTATAATATAAAATATATTTTCTATATTTTACATGTAAAATATTTTAACAAGACAATAATTAGGGATGTGAAGTGAAGTTCATGCGATTTGAAGTCGATTTCCTTCGTACATTCTGCCAAAGATTACAGCTGTTATTTAACAAAAACATAACAAAACCAAGGCTTACATGTGATCTGTGTTTCTACAATAATTCTGCAGAAGAATAAGTTCCTGTTGTCACTTACATTATAGCAGCTATACACTTGTTCCTGCACCAGTTTCTCTGTTGTTCTCTCAAGACGTAAATGCCAGCTATCATTCTCCTAAGAAGAGTATTATCACATAATAAGGGAATAAATAAATAGACTGTACAACTGTTAATAACAAAAATGACATTAAGAAGAACTAATTCATTGTCTTGGTATGTTTAAGTCTGATTCAGGGTGAGAGATGTGAGTCACCAGAACCCAGCATCGTGTCCATGCAGAGTGACATGTCAAAGGAACTCCCATATGGATTTAAAAAGCAAGACTCCTCTACTGATATGAGGTACGTGTCACTGAGGAAATGTAAAATGATATAACACTTTTATATAATTACCCTTTGCTATGTCACTAGAAGTTGCACTCAGGTGGATCCTGCTTAGCCGTATGTCACGTTACTCACTGCTTCTGCTGATCATTTTTAAGTTATAAGAAGTCACGTCTCTGTCTGAATTTTGTTGAAGGATTGTCCCTTGAGCTTTAAGACAGAACGGAGTCGAGGAACAGACTTGTGGAGTAAACTATAAAAACTCTGCAGCTCTGAACATCAGATGATCAGAACCACAGAGACTTTATGTACAACTAAGCAAACAGGATGTCTTTTAGTCATCAAGGGGAACAAGAGCCTTCACTCTCATGGAACTTTTATTATCTATTCTCCTTGTCATTTAATGACAAAAACGAAGCAAAGGATGCCGCTTCTCTGTTCATGTGAATTTTCAGTTTCATCACCTGTCTAGTCTAGTTTGTTGCATCTTTTAGTGATATTGCAAGCAAACAATTTAACTGATGTGTGCCAGTCAACTCGCCAGTGAACTGGCTGCGTGTATCATGAGACTTTATCTCTTAAGAAGCTCCGCTCATTTATTTTAGAGCCAGGTGTTTACTGGCTGTGGTTCAGGCCCCACATCTGCCCAGACAGTGTGTCCTGAGGTTATTGTTCTCTCTCACAGCCTGAGGCCAGTTAGCACCTGAAGCCTGGCAGTGTCTACTCAGCAAGTCTTACTGACTGTCCTTCAGTTTTAACCTCAATCATTCCTCAGTATCTAATTGGAAAGCTGAGCCTGCTGGGTATAAACACCTCCCTCTGCATCTGGATATCCTTGGATACCCTGACTGTGAGATATCAGGCAGTACCTTAAGGGTGAGCCTTAGTGTTTGCTTTGATTTTATGCCACTGGACCATCAACCATTCTCCCCACTGTGAGGGGGATTGCTAACTTCTAACAAGCATCCAGACCTACAGTAGGGGCCCAGTAGCTCCTACAGTAGGGGCCCAGTAGCTACAACAAGCTACTGAGAAAAGGGCCGGTATTTTTTTAAAAATTTTTTTTAAAATGAACTCATGAAACCTCTTCTTCTTCTTCTTCTTCTTCTTCTTCTTCTTCTTCTTCTTCTTCTTCTTCTTCTTCCACCAGGGGGCCACCATGTTAAAAAGTATTTATGTAATACTTTTTTCATACTGATTAAGAATGAAATACATTTAGCCCGCTTTGGAGTGGGTAAAGAGAATTAATGGAAAATTAAATAAAGTTTGTGAAATGTCATATTATCATCTCAAAACAATATCGCATTTGCATGTTATCTACTTTATTTGTTTTTTTGTTTTTTTTACTTTATCGTGACACATTACTATTTAATGTCAACCATTAAAAATTCTTTGTAGGAGCTCCAGAAATCTATAGAGTAATTACTTAGAATACAACAAAAGTTTCATAATTTTCTTCCCAATAAAATGGAAGATAAGACAGATGTGAATATGTATCTGGACTGGACTGGGAAAGGTCACTATTCTCTTTTACTTATATTATTGCTGGCTAAACAAAACAAAATACATTATATCTCAGCTGCACACTATGCAGTCATGTCAAGGTTATATCTTACACTAGCCCACAGCTCATAGCTAATACTCTCTGCAATAACCCTGGCTTTATAGTCCCTATTACAAATTTTCCACAGAGCCCAAGAGGAGAAATCAAGCATTATCAGCAGAACAGGACAACACTGTCAGCTGGAAAACACGCTACAGGCCAAGAACCTGTCAGACATTGATAACAGATTTCAGACTGGTAAGGGCTTAAATTCATGATTATTCTAAACTGATACTTAAAGTTTACAGAACAAACATTATTACTTTGCACTTACAGTGCTTTATATCACTTACAGTGTTTTACATGACTTACAATGCTTTATATCACTTACAGTGCTTTATATCACTTACTGTACAGTGCTTTATATCACTTATAGTGCTTTACATCACTTACTGTACAGTGCTTTATATCACTTACAGTGTTTTACATGACTTACAGTGCTTTATATCACTTACAGTGTTTTACATGACTTACAATGCTTTATATCACTTACAGTGTTTTACATGACTTACAATGCTTTATATCACTTACAGTGCTTTATATCACTTACTGTAAAGTGCTTTATATCACTTACATTGCTTAATATCACTTACAGTGCTTTACATGACTTACTGTACAGTGCTTTATATCACTTATAGTGCTTTACATCACTTACTGTACAGTGCTTTATATCACTTACAGTGCTTTACATCACTTACTGTACAGTGCTTTATATCACGTACAGTGCTTTATATCACATACAGTGCTTTACATCACTTACTGTACAGTGCTTTATATCACTTACAGTGCTTTACATCACTTACTGTACAGTGCTTTATATCACTTACAGTGCTTTACATCACTTACTGTACAGTGCTTTATATCACTTACAGTGCTTTACATCACTTACTGTACAGTGCTTTATATCACTTACAGTGCTTTACATCACTTACTGTACAGTGCTTTATATCACTTACAGTGCTTTACATCACTTACTGTACAGTGCTTTACATGACTTACAGTGCTTTATATCACTTACAGTGCTTTACATGACTTACAGTGCTTTATATCACTTACAGTGCTTTATATCACTTACAGTGCTTTACATGACTTACAGTGCTTTATATCACTTACAGTGCTTTACATGACTTACAGTGCTTTATATCACTTACTGTACAGTGCTTTATATCACTTACAGTGCTTTACATGACTTACAGTGCTTTATATCACTTACAGTGCTTTACATGACTTACAGTGCTTTACATCACTTACTGTACAGTGCTTTATATCACTTACAGTGCTTTACATGACTTACAGTGCTTTATATCACTTACAGTGCTTTATATCACTTACAGTGCTTTACATGACTTACAGTGCTTTATATCACTTACAGTGCTTTACATGACTTACAGTGCTTTACATCACTTACTGTACAGTGCTTTATATCACTTACAGTGCTTTACATGACTTACAGTGCTTTATATCACTTACAGTACTTTACATGATTTACAGTGCTTTATATCACTTACAGTACTTTACATGACTTACAGTGCTTTATATCACTTACAGTACTTTACATGATTTACAGTGCTTTATATCACTTACAGTGCTTTATATCACTTACAGTACTTTACATGATTTACAGTGCTTTATATCACTTACAGTGCTTTATATCACTTACAGTACTTTACATGACTTACAGTGCTTTACATCACTTACTGTACAGTGCTTTATATCACTTACAGTGCTTTATATCACTTACAGTGCTTTACATGACTTACAGTACTTTACATGACTTACAGTGCTTTACATCACTTACTGTACAGTGCTTTATATCACTTACAGTGCTTTATATCACTTACAGTGCTTTATATCACTTACTGTACAGTGCTTTATATCACTTACAGTGCTTTACATCACTTACAGTGCTTTATATCACTTACTGTACAGTGCTTTACATCACTTACAGTGCTTTATATCACTTACTGTACAGTGCTTTACATCACTTATAGTGCTTTATATCACTTACAGTGCTTTATATCACTTACTGTACAGTGCTTTATATCACTTACTGTACAGTGCTTTATATCACTTACAGTACTTTACATGACTTACAGTGCTTTACATCACTTACAGTGCTTTACATCACTTACTGTACAGTGCTTTATATCACTTACTATACAGTGCTTTATATCACTTACAGTGCTTTACATGATTTACAGTGTTTTATATCACTTACAGTGCTTTACATGACTTACAGTGCTTTATATCACTTACAGTGCTTTATATCACTTACTGTACAGTGCTTTATATCACTTACAGTGCTTTATATCACTTACAGTGCTTTACATGACTTACAGTGCTTTACATGACTTACAGTGCTTTACATCACTTACTGTACAGTGCTTTATATCACTTACAGTGCTTTATATCACTTACTGTACAGTGCTTTATATCACTTACAGTGCTTTATATCACTTACAGTGCTTTATATCACTTACTGTACAGTGCTTTATATCACTTACAGTGCTTTACATCACTTACAGTGCTTTATATCACTTACTGTACAGTGCTTTACATCACTTACAGTGCTTTACATCACTTACTGTACAGTGCTTTACATCACTTATAGTGCTTTATATCACTTACAGTGCTTTATATCACTTACTGTACAGTGCTTTATATCACTTACTGTACAGTGCTTTATATCACTTACTGTACAGTGCTTTATATCACTTACAGTACTTTACATGACTTACAGTGCTTTACATCACTTACAGTGCTTTACATCACTTACTGTACAGTGCTTTATATCACTTACTATACAGTGCTTTATATCACTTACAGTGCTTTACATCACTTACTGTACAGTGCTTTATATCACTTACTATACAGTGCTTTATATCACTTACAGTGCTTTACATCACTTACTGTACAGTGCTTTATATCACTTACAGTGCTTTACATCACTTACAGTGCTTTGCATCACTTACAGTACTTTACATGATTTACAGTGCTTTATATCACTTACAGTGCTTTACATCACTTACTGTACAGTACTTTACATGACTTACAGTGCTTTACATCACTTACTGTACAGTGCTTTATATCACTTACTATACAGTGCTTTATATCACTTACAGTGCTTTACATCACTTACTGTACAGTGCTTTATATCACTTACTATACAGTGCTTTATATCACTTACAGTGCTTTACATCACTTACTGTACAGTGCTTTATATCACCTACAGTGCTTTACATCACTTACAGTACTTTACATGATATACAGTGCTTTATATCACTTACAGTGCTTTACATCACTTACAGTGCTTTGCATCACTTACAGTACTTTACATGATTTACAGTGCTTTATATCACTTACAGTGCTTTATATCACTTACAGTGCTTTATATCACTTACAGTACTTTACATGACTTACAGTGCTTTATATCACTTACTGTACAGTGCTTTACATGACTTACAGTGCTTTATATCACTTACAGTCAGAGGTGGCAAAAGTACACACATCCTTTACTCAAGTACAGATACTCATTTTTAAAAGACTCCAGTAAAAGTAGAAGTAGTGACTACACTCTTTTACTCAAGTTAAAGTAAAGAAGTTTGGGCTCTGACATGTACTTAAGTAAAAAGTTGCCGTTACTACTACCTGTTTAGTGTCATGCTGGGAACTGGACGTCATGTTTTATATATATATATAAGGTGAGATGTTTGTAATAATCGGCGTCAAAAAGGATTCCTGGCGAATGCGTTGTGAATTGTGTCACCCAGGGGGGTTCTAGCCCTTTATTAGGGTGGCTTCAGCCCCCTGTCTGTAATCTCAGCCACCCTAAAACTATAAGGAGCATTTTTACTTTCATAAATAAACAATAAAAATGACGTTAAAATGCAGGACGTGTCGTCGATGGGAAAGAAAATTATTTATCAGTTTGATCCAAGAGCGATTTTTTTACTTTGCTTTTACACGCGTGTGTTGTAGTGTTTCACACGTGCGTCTTCAGCTGTCTGCTTTATTAGAACGGAGAAGCACGGGTACGCGCAGCGTGCACGCGCAGTCAGAGCTGGAGGCGTTTATCTATAACGTTAATCGGCGGAAAGACGCAAAGACGGCAACCAAAAGCAGTGAAATGTCACTATTCTTATTACGAGTTGTCATATAATATATAATATAGAACTCTTCTTGTTTTAAATTCTCACTGAGGGATAAAACCCCTAAAGATGAAACCCTAGAACTGCCCCTGATCTTATACCTACTGAAAATCACTGACATTTTACTTTTTACTTTTACTTCAAATACTTAAGTACAGTAAATATCAGAAAATGACTTTTGATACTTAAGTACAGTAAATATCAGAAAATGACTTTTGATACTTAAGTACAGTAAATATCAGAAAATGACTTTTGATACTTAAGTACAGTAAATATCAGAAAATGACTTTTGATACTTAAGTACAGTAAATATCAGATACTTTAAGACTTTTACTTCAGTAATATTCTAAAAGGTGACTTTCACTTCTACTGAAGTCTTTTTCTAGTCTGATACTTGTACTTTTACTCAAGTATTGCTTTCTAATACTTTATACAACACTGCTTACATATTTAAACCATTCAGTTTAAACCATTCAGTCTGAGGTTAAATGTAATTTATATGGGGTTCTTTGTACACAACATAATTATTATGTATTTAAGGTACAGTATAAAGTAGAAGGTATTTAATAAGTACAAACACAGTCTCTTAAATAAATAGTTAAATTAAGTAAGAAGTGTAAAATAAGTAAATATAATCTTTGTTTATTTTTTAAATATTACTAATTAGAAACAATTTAGGAAAGTCCTAAAATTCTAACTCATGTGCAATACTGTATAATATATGGTGGATGGTTTATAAAATAATATTTATGTTCTTATTTATCTCTCCTGTTCATCAGACCTGATCTCTGAGTATCAGCAAAAACTCAAATCCAAATTGAGAGAAAAATATAAAAGAATTAATGAGGGAATCTCACAGCATGGAAGCTCAGCACTTCTGAATGAGATCTACACTGAGCTCTACATCACAGAGGGTTGGAGTGGAGACGTTAATAAAGAACATGAGGTGAGACAGATTGAGGCAGCGTCCAGAAGACCAGCAACACAGGAGAAACCCATCAAATGTAATGATCTCTTTAAGGACAAGTCCATCAGAACTGTGCTGACTAAAGGAGTTGCTGGAATTGGAAAAACAGTCTCTGTGCAGAAGTTCATCCTGGACTGGGCTGAAGGAGAAGCAAATCAGGACGTCACCTTCATGTTCCCACTTCCCTTTAGAGAGCTGAATCTGATGAAGCAGAAAAATCTCAGTCTGATGAAACTTCTTCATCACTTTTTCCCAGAAATTAGGCAACTACAATTAATAAACTGTGACTCCTACAAAGTGTTGTTCATCTTTGATGGTCTGGATGAGTGTCGACTTCCTCTAAATTTCCATAGGAATGAGAGATTGTGTGATGTGACAGAGTCAGCCTCAGTGGATGTGCTGCTGACGAACCTCATCAAGGGGAATCTGCTTCCCTCTGCTCACCTCTGGATAACCACAAGACCAGGAGCAGCCAATCAGATCCCTCGTGAGTGTGTAGATCAGGTAACAGAGGTACGAGGCTTCAGTGATCCTCATAAAGAGGAGTACTTCAGGAAGAGGATCAGTGTTCAGAGCCTGGCTGATAAAATCCTCACACATGTGAAGTCCTCAAGAAGCCTCTACATCATGTGCCACATCCCAGTCTTCTGCTGGATCTCAGCCACTGTTCTAGAGAGAATGTTGGGTGAAGCAGAGGGTGGAGAGATCCCCAAGACTCTGACTCAAATGTTCACACACTTCCTGATCTTTCAGATCAAACACAAGGATCAAAAGTACCATCAGAAATGTGACCCTGATCCTCAGCAGACCACAGAGAGTATCATGGCACTGGGAAAACTGGCTTTCCACCAGCTGGAGAAAGGAAACCTGATCTTCTATGAGGAAGACCTGAGAGAGTGTGGCATTGATGTCAGAGAAGTGTCAGTGTACTCAGGAGTGTGTACCCAGATCTTCAGAGAGGAGCTTGGGCTTCACCTGGGGAAGGTGTTCAGCTTCGTACATCTAAGTGTTCAGGAGTTTCTGGCTGCATTATACACATTAATGTCTTTCATTCTCCAGAAGACAAATGTGTTGCAAAACACCAGCATCTTCAATTCCTTCAGAAATCGAACCATGTCTGATCTCCTCATCAGTGCAGTGGACAAGGCCATACAAAGTGAGATCGGACATCTGGACCTGTTTGTCCGCTTCCTTTTGGGTCTCTCTTTGGAGTCCAATCAGACTCTCCTACAAGGCTTAATTCCACAGACAGGAAGTAGCTCTCACAACAAACAAGTCAGAGAAGTCGAGTACATCAAAGAGAAGATCAGGGAGAATCCATCTCCAGAGAAATCCATCAATCTGTTCCACTGTTTGAATGAACTGAATGATCATTCTCTAGTGCAGGAAGTACAAACTTATGTGAACAGTGGAGGATACCGTCGGCTCTGTGGAATAAGTCTCTCTCCTGTGCAGTGGTCAGCTCTTGTGTTTATGATACTGAACTCAGAAGAGGAGCTGGATGGATTTGATTTGAGGAAATATGAACGATCAGATGAATGTCTTCTGAGGCTGCTGCCAGTGGTTAAAGCCTCCAGAAAAGCTGAGTGAGTATTTTGTATACTTCATTTTTTTTGTATTTTTATATTTTAATGTCTTTTAAATCACTGTTAGCAACCACCAGCGATTTTCCAATCCTTTATCAAACCTCCATACTACAAACTCGCTGTGTTGATCAATGGCTTGTCCTTTGAGCACTACACCAGCAGTAGTGCGAATATGACAATTTGACAATATGCTGAAACAGAAATTTGAAAGCAGTTTGATTTTTCTTAGATTACGTTTCAGTTTGAATCGCTGTCCATGATGAGATGTCTGCCTGACATGCTGTGATCTGAACAAAAACAGTAGGGACTGAGTGAGGGAAGGAGAGGGTGTGTTGAGTGTCATCTGCATAGCAGTGGTTTGAAATGTGAGGATTTATCTTGTGAGGATGCCCATGTGAGAATATAACTTCAAGTGCACTAAGTACAGAGCCTTGTTGGACACCAGTGATGAGTCTGCATGGAGATCCCCTCCATGTTACCTGATGTGAGCAATCTTCCAGGTAGGAGGCAAGCTATTGCCATGCTGAGCCATGAATTCCAAGACTCTTGAGTGTGAACAGGAATGTCTTTAGTTTGAATGTGTAAAAACTGCTGAAAGTTCAAGGAGGATATGGGCATTTGACAGTTTTTGTAGAGAGAAATGATACCCATCTGTAGTTGCTGATATCTGATGAATTTCAGAGCATCCTCAGGATGGGAACAAACTTTGATGTCTTGAAGCAGTTTGTACATGACCAGTTGTTATGGAGCTTTGTAAAAGGGATAGGATCCAGTGAGCAGGTGGTAAGATTGAAGGACAAGATGACCTGATGATCTCCTCTGTTGCATGTTGGATATTTTCAATCCTTTCATCATAAAAGAAGGTAAAGTCCCTTTTGAGGGAACTCCATGCTGCGTCAGGAATAACACTATGGGAATGCTACTTTAAGGTGGTGTCAGAAGCTCTGTCTGGACACACGACAATTTAATGGCTCAATAATGACACATGATGAAGTGATTATGTGCAAGTGAGTCCATATAAGGGCATCTACGTCACATTGCTCTACCTTCTTTGTCTTTGGGAAGTGATCAGTGGTGTCTATAGTCTGTCTTATTGGCTAAGACTGGGGCAAAAGAAGATACATAAAGACTAGGGTCTTTTGTTCTTTATCATGGTGCATTATGAGCAACTGCTTTTTGCAATCTCCACTCTCGCTGGCTGCATTCCAGGCATTTTCATCCTCGCCACTGACTTTGCAATTTCCCTCGACCTAAATGAAGAACTATTATTGTGCGTTGTCGCTAAGTTCAATTCGATTTCGATTTCTCCTGAATCAAAAATGGAATTATTATTATTTTCTGCATCGAACTCGATAGGGCCGTCAAGCAGCAGTCAAATTGGCACCACATTCTCTGGTGTTCAATTTGCTCCTCAAGGTGATCACATGTGCCATTACAAAGCTTGTCTGCCTTCCACCTCCAGCACATAAATTGCCTGGAGATGAGGGCTGTGTTTCTAGCATAGAAACACTTTATGTTTATGCAGAATTCCTGTCAAAGCAGGTGCTGAAGCCTGGAGAGTGGGGTCTCCACCCCCAGGTGTTGGAGTGAGTTTGGGCCCTGGTACAGACGTGGCTGAGGCAGTCTTGCCTTTCTTGGGGCCTGTCTTCATCTACTTTAAAGGTGTATGTGGCTGCGATCATTGTAAACCATGAACCTGTCTTTGGGCCCTCCTTTGGGTAGGTACCCTCTGGTTTCTCACTTTCTGTGCTGTGCCAGGCAGCTGAGACCTTCCTGTAGACTGTACCTTCCTTCCTGGGATCTCTCTGTGGCCCTGGAGGGGCTGCTGGAAGCCCGCATGGAGCTCATGGAGTCAGCCTCTGAAGAGATTCTGACCCTGAAGATTTCTGTGCTCTTAGACTTGGCCTTCCTCAAAGAGTGGGACATTTGCAGGTTCTGTCAATTGCCACTGTCTGACTAGAATTTGCCACTGGCATTTCCAAGGCTATCCAAGGATATGCCTCTAAGGTGTAAAGTAGTGGTCCCCAACCTTTTTTTCGCCGCGGACCGGCCAATGTTTGATCATTTTACCGCGGCCCGCTGGGGGCACGGGCGGGGGGATGGGAGCTTTGTTTGTGGGTTAAATTTGAGCAAATAGTCAGTTTATGACCTTATATTGACTACTGTCTTTCATGCTACTGCTGAACCTTCTATTTTGTAAACGTACTGTCAGTTTTTCGTTATTCATAACTTGCTCCGCCAATTTAACTGATTTTGTATTGGCCAGCAGAAATGTTCCTTTTTCCTTTCATATATAGAAAATGGATATTTTATGCTATAGTGAACAAGTGGCAGAATTCAACACGCTGATGGTGCACTGTTTCTCCTCTGAGCTGTTTTCTCCTCAGTTTCCCTGAGCTGGTCTTCACCTGTGGCACCTTTTCTCAAGGCCTCCAGTTTCCCATGTTTAACTTTTGCTGCTTCACTGTTGTGTCTTTGTTGTTTTTTTAACTGTTTCATTTTGCATTGTGTTCTGGATATATAGATGTCCTTCATCTCAGGATTGTGCAGAATTGTGTGCCTGAGACCTGTTGTTTCTGCTAATGCTGCTTTTCAATGGCCATTGTCAATATCAATACTAACTCTTCTAGTGGCCTGTTGCTGCTGTGTTTGACCCTGACTTCTTCCATCTCTGGCTCTGGTGTGTCACTGCATAGTTTATAGCATAATTTATTTACTTGATATTCACATTAAGTGTCTTATTTGTATTGTTTAAATTATATATACTTGTCTCTGGGAAGGGGGACATGGTGGCTTAGTGGTTAGCACGTTCCCCTCACACCTCCAGGGTTGGGGGTTTGATTCCCACCTCCACCTTGTGTGTGTGAAGTTTACATGTTCTCCCTGTGCCTCGGGGGTTTCCTCGGGGTACTCCGGTTACCTCCCCCGGTCTAAAGGCATGCATGGTAGGTTGGCATCTCTGGAAAATTGTCCATAGTGTGTGAGTGTGTGAGTGAATGAGAGTGTGTGTGTGTGTGTGTGTGTGCCCTGTGATGGGTTGGCACTCTGTCCAGGGTGTATCCTGCCTCAATGCCCGATGACGCCTGAGATAGGCACAGGCTCCCCATGACCCGAAAAGTTCGGATAAGCGGTAGAAAATGAATGAATGAATGTCTCTGGGAAGATAGGGCATGTTTTACTGTCAGGTTTTCATAGCTGAGAAGAAATTCTCATTTCAATGAATGTTCCAGAGCAGGCCATGTACATTATAATAGTCTCATTTTTAGTAACCAGTCACAGCTGCTATGACGACAGAAAGACATCACTACTCCAGTAGATGTTCATATGTGGTGTCTTGTCCTCTGATTTCATGTGTGTGAGAGAAACACACTCACATTTCTGTTACATGGAACCTTTAGCTGTATTATGGCAGTGTTTGTGTTTCTGATACATAACCTTTTCTCTTCCAGTATGTATGACTGTAATCTAACAGAAGAAAGCTGTAGAGTTTTGTCCTCAGTTCTCAGCTCAAACTCCTCCACACTGAGAGAACTGAACCTAACTTACAATACCCTGAAGGATTCAGGAGTGAAGCTGCTCTCTGCTGGACTGAAGAATCCACACTGTACACTGGAGAAACTGGAGTAAGATCATCAATTTCACTCACACACTGCGCTAAAGTTATGAAATGTTGAAATTATTAATACCAAAGAGCATTGCTCATCAAACCTAGGAAGATATCTTTCAAATATTGATAGAAATAAAATTAGAAATTGACACTGCCAGTTCTATCACTACAAAGTCTAGCAGTGCCACAAGCTGAGTGGAGAATAGAGTCTGATTTTCTCATTTGGTTCTGAACTTCAGTTCAGTAAAACATACAAACACAGTTCTATAGTAGGAGCAGCCAAACACTACAATGTCACAACACCAGAACAGGTATATTCAATTCCAGAAGTGATGTGGTCCATTATCTGTGTGCTTATCTGAGAAACATACTGTGTTACAACTTCCTCAAGGCTTCGTGACTGTAATCTGACAGAGGAAAGCTGTAGAGTTCTGTCCTCAGTTCTCAGCTCAAACTCCTCCAGACTGAGAGATCTGGACCTGAGTCACAATAAACTGCAGGATTCAGGGGTGAAGCTGCTCTCTGATGGGCTGAAGAGTCCACACTGTACACTGGAGATACTGAGGTACACTCACACACACACACGCACACACACACACACACACACACACACACACACACACCACACACAATGAATTTACACATATCTGCATGGTCTTAAACCAGGTAAATTATGTATAAAGGTTAAAAAGATAACTGTAGCCAGGTAACCAGACACAGCGAAAATCAGGTTTGAAGTGTCTCACATTTTGATAGATAGAGAGAGAGAGAGAGAGAGAGAGAGAGAGAGAGAGAGAGAGAGAGAGAGCACTGAAGGACACAGATTATTAGATATGGTATTGTCCTGTGCTGGTTTATGAAGTACGTTTTGCAGAGTACAAACAGGAACTCGGGCAAGACTAGCTATGACTCTGTAATTAAAACAGAGAGCCGAAATACACTATACTCAGGAATCCTCCTTGATCCGTGGGATTTTCCTATTGTTCACTTTTCCATCCTGAACTAGAGGGAGCAGGAGGACACCTACATCCACTTCCAAGAGAAACTCGACTTTGTCCATTCCCAATTTGTCCCATAGAGTTACTTATGTTTTCTAAGCAAGCAAAAATATCTGAAAAGTAAATGTATGCAAAAAAGAATGTTTTACATGCTCGCGAAACACACTGTAATGAAGCAGTAAAGGACAGTGTGTAAATGTGTAAATGTTCTCCAGCAGAACATTTCCCAGAGGTGCTGAATACAGAGTATGAAAATCTTTCTGTTCGAAATAAGAAGGCACATTTTTTGGCTGCACTGGTAATATCTTGTTTTCCGAAAGTTAAATATATCATCCTACATGAGCTGAGATAAATGGATCTGTCCAAAAGCAAAATATTTTTTTTATCCTGACATAGAACCTTCTGATCAGGTCGACTATTCATTTCCTAACTGGTGGAAACACCAATAATTATACAATTTGGAAAAACAAATCAAATATAATTTCTTTTCCAGGCTGCGTGATTCCAATCTGACAGAGGAAAGCTGTAGAGTTCTGTCTTCAGTTCTCAGTTCAAACTCCTCCAGACTGAGAGAACTGGACCTGAGTAACAATAAACTGCAGGATTCAGGAGTGAAGCTGCTCTCTGATGGACTGAAGAGTCCACACTGTACACTGGAGATACTGAGGTAAGATAATTAGTTAACACTAAAGATTACACAATATGTGTCTCGCTTCATATGTATACCCTTTGAACTGGTTCATTGTACAGACAATATGGGTGCATAGGAATTCTTGTGCAAAGCTCTTAGAGTCAGCAGAGGATTGGACTAAAACTCCAAAAGTAAATTATAAAAAAATAGAGCAGTATGTCTTTACATACAATAAACATTGTAAAGTATTAAAAATATACACTATATAATAAAAATGCAGGGGGGGCACGGTGGCTTAGTGGTTAGCACATTCCCCTCACACCTCCAGGGTTGGGGGTTCAATTCCCACCTCCACCTTGTGTGTGTGGAGTTTGCATGTTCTCCCCGTGCCTCGGGGGTTTCCTCCGGGTACTCCGGTTTCCTCCCCCGGTCCAAAGACATGCATGGTAGGTTTATTGGCATCTCTGGAAAATTGCCGTAGTGTGTGAGTGAATGAGTGTGTGTGCCCTGTGATGGGTTGGGACTCCATCCAGGGTGTATCCTGCCTCGATGCCCGATGACGCCTGAGGTAGGCACAGGCTCCCCGTGACCCGAGAAGTTCAGATAAGCGGTAGGAAATGAATGAATGAATGATTGAATAAAAATGCAATAAAATATAATAAAATACAATATGAAACTAGGAGGAATATTGCACATTATTCCATTCTAATGCACTGTATAATCAGATGGTTAGTAGTGAGGAAGGAAAAAAATGAGGTATAGCAAATAAGTGTACATGTACACAGCTTTTGTGTAGCAAGTAAATGTAGCAGCAGGTCTCTATATGACAGAGTTAAACACTTGTGACCTGACCGAAATGTGGTAGACTATTGGTAAAGGTTTTGGATTACCAGTTTGAAGGTCATGAGTTAGAATCCCAGGTTCACCTTGGTCTCATTTTTTTTCTTGTACAAATAAGATAAGTGTGTCTGCTAAATGTAAAATATTCATTCCTTCCTTTATGTCTTTTGTCATCAGTGGCCTGAGTCGCTGCTTTCACTGTAGCAACAGTGTTTCTGCCAGAGAAACCTTTCTTTTAGACCCCTGTGTAAAATCTATGTGGCTGGCCAGTGCTTAGGTGCAGATTCCTACCCATGCTCATGGCAACAGGCAAGGTGAGAACTGTCAGAGACTAACACCACTCTTAGACCACCTGGCAGTATGTTTCTGCTTCTGCCAAGTTTGTCGTGGGAATACTGTGGGAAAAGGCTAAAGAATCCAGTCTGCCACACATTCACATTGTTGTTGGCACAGACCAAAAGTCATTCCTTTAGGAGGAACTTCCCTTGCATCTGAGAAAGTGCCTATACTGTATATCTTTTCTGTCATAATGGACATCTGGCTAGGCCAATGCCTCTCGTCCCACCCAGGCTTTCACTCAGCTATGGACATTGTGAAGGACTTTGTTGTCAGGTTATATTTTCTCTAGGCTCCCCTGTGTTGCCTCCCCATTGTTTGGCTGTGCTCCTTATTTTTCCCTTGTGTTTTTTCCCGGAGTTAAGCGGTTAAGTTTGGGCATGTCAGGAGCCACACCTTAACAAGGGGTTATGTCAGGAACCTCTAGGATTTTCCCATCCAGCCCACCAGAGGGCGTGCTGACAGGTGTTTCTGCTCCTGTGTCTTGTTATCCTTAATATTTTCCATTATTTTTATCTGTAAAAACTGGTAAAAGGGTGGAGAACGTCCTGCATTTGGGTCTGGTTTGTAATGTTTATCATGCAGACATGACAGAGTGTGTCACCAGGAGTGCAGTGTCCTTGGGGTTGTGGTGGGATTTTGCTGGGCTGTCTGTGTTCAGACTGTCAAATATGCCATAGAAACTATATTTATGAATTGTAATTATGCATGTTTGTCTAGTTTCTCTACCTTTACACACAGGCTGTGTACTTTATGTTATATCCTGTCAGTTTATTTCTCTGATGGGAACAACAGTAATTTAATAAATAAATGATCAGTAACAGTAATTGAATAAATCAATTATCATTATAATTATATCATAATGTCTGTAACAGGGTGTGGAAGTGTAACCTGACAGAGGAAAGCTGTAGATCTCTGTCCTTAGTTCTCAGTTCAAACTCCTCCAGACTGAGAGAACTGAACCTGGGTCACAATGAACTGAAGGATTCAGGAGTGAAGCTGCTCTCTGATGGACTGAAGGATCCACACTGTACACTGGAGATATTGAGGTACACACACACAATCTTTATGAAGTGTAAGTGATCTCTCTCTCTCTCTCTCTCTCTCTCTCTCTCTCTCTCTCTCTCTCTCTCTCTCTCTCTCTCTCTCTCTCTCTCACACACACACACACACACACACACACACACACACACACACACACACACACACACACTAAAATATATAAATATAGCCACAGGGATTGCAAGCCAGTGATTTCTGTGCCAGTCCCAAACTCGGATAAATAGAGAGGGTTGCTTCCGGAAGTGAGGGGAACAGGGGTGAGGAGGAGGTGATAGGCAGGTTTGGTGTTAAGGAAAGGAACCTAGAAGGACAGAGGGTGGTGGACTTTGCTAACCAGATAGAAATGGCTGTAGCTAACACTTATTTTCAGAATAGAGAGGAACATAGCATTACATATAAGAGTAGAGGTGAGTATGCAGGTAGACTACATTCTATATAGATGAGGTGATCTGAGAGAGATTAGTAACTGCATGTAACCAGACAGCATCAGATGGTGATGTGTAAGATGTCTCTGGTGGTCAGGAAGAAGAGGAGAGGAAAGATAGAAAAGAAGAGCAATTGGTGGAAGTTGAAAATTAAAGAATGTTGTGAGGAATTCAGACAGAAGCTGAGACAGGCTTTGGGTGGTCAGGAGAAGCTTCAAGATGACTGGGAAACTACAGCAGAAGTGATCATGGAGACAGGTTAGAGATGCAATGTGTGTCAACTGGAAGGAGAAAAGAAGATAAGGAAACATAGTGGAAGAACAGGTCAGCATTCAAAGGAAGAGGCTAGATAAAAATTAGTGGAACAAAGAAAAGACTGAAGAAAGTAGATAGGATTACAAGGAATCACAGCATAGAGTGAAGAGGGATGTGACAAGGGGCAAACAGAAAGGGTACAATGAGTACACCAGGTTAGATACGATGGAAGGTGAGAAGGGCTTGTACAGATTACTGAGAAAGAGAGATGTAGATAGGAACAGATAAGGGTGATTAAAGATAGTGATGGAAAGGTGCTGACAGGTGAGGAGAGTGTGCAGAGGAGATGGAATGAGCTGATGAATAAGGAAAATAAGAGGAAAAGAAGTGGGGAGGAGGTGAATATTGTAGAGCAAGAAATAGGAAAGATTATAACGGATGAGGTGCGAAAGAATCTGAGGAGAATCATGAGTAGAAAGGCTGTTGGTCCAGATGACATACCTTTGGAAGTTTGGAAGTGTCTAGGAGAGACAGCAGTTTCTATTTAGATGTTCAACAGGATTTTAGAGAGTGAGAAGATGCCTGTGGAATGGAGAAGTGTTCTAGTGCTGATCTTTAAGAACAAGTCATAAGTCAGACAGAGGAGTTCAAGGTGGAGGTGGGGCTACATCCAGGTTCGGCTTTAAGTCCCTACTTGTTGGCTATAGTGATGGACAGGATAACAGATGCAGTCAGACAGGAATCTCCGTGGACAATGACATTTACGGATGACATTGTGATCTTTAGTGAAAGTAGGGAACAGGTGGAGGAGCACCTGGAAAGGTGGAGGTCTGCTCTGAAAAGAAGAGGAATGAAAGTCAGTGGTAGTGAGACAGAATACATGTGTATGAACGAGAGGGAGGGAAGTAGAACAGTGAGGTTAGAAGGTTACAAGGTTACAGGGGGCTGGGGTCAAGAAGGTGCAGGAGTTTAAACATTTGGAGTAAACTTTCCAGTGTCATGGGGAGTGTGGAAAAGAGGTGAAGAAGCGAGTGCAGGTGGGTTGGAGTGGGTGGAGAAAAGTGTCAGGAGTGTTGTGTGTGTGTGTGACAGAAGAGTGTCAGGGTGTTGTGTGTGTGTGTGTGTGTGTGACAGAAGAATGTCAGTAAGAAGCAAAGGAAAGGTGTAGAAGACAGTAGTGAGAGACTGAAGCAGTGAGGAAAAGACATGAGGCAGAGATGGAGGTAGCAGAGATGAGGATGTTGAGGTTCTCTTTAGGAGTGACGAGGATGGACAGGATTAGGAAGGAGCACATCAGAGGGACAGCTCAGGTTGGCTGTTTTGGGGACAAGGACAGAGAGACTAGATTGAGAAGGTTTGGACATGTACAGAGGAGGGAGATGTTATATTGGATGTAGGAGATGGAGCTGTTATATAAGGATGTAGGAGATGGAGCTGCAGGTCAGAGGTCAAGAGGAAGGACTAAGAGGAGATATAAGGGTGTGTTAAATGAGGACATGAAGGTAACTGGTGTAGATAGACATAGAGAGGATGTTGAGGGCAGAGTTAGATAGAAACAGATGATTCACTCTGGTGACCCCTAACAGGAAAAGCCAAAAGTAGAAGAAGAAGATATATTTGAACAATTTTTCTATAAAATGTTATTGCATGGTTATATTTCAGCTACTGCAGGGTGAAATTCTCTGGTGTTTACATCCTTCTGATAACAACCATGGGCTCTTCTAAGCATCTGACTGGATATGTGAAAATGAATCTAATTCAGGGAAATATTCTGAGAGTTTAATGAGTCTTGCAAGAGTGGTAAAGTCAGTGATGGCATTTGGAAGGGCTGTTTTAAAGTCACTGTGACAATGAAATTTTAAATAGTGGACATTGCAAGCCAAAAGCCATATACATTAAAAAGAATCAAAGGATTCTTAGCTGGTGGTTAAACGTGTTTACAAGCTGTCGAAAGGGATGTTTGACTTAGTGTTTTAAGTAAATCAAATGTAAATTAATTCTGAACTAACATTGAAAGTATTTTTTGTGATTTCACTTAAAAGGGTGAACAACTTTAGAATACAACTGGAAATATTTAGGTGGTAAAAGTACAGTGTTAAGTCTAAGAAGTTTTCCTTGCTTGCAGGATGTCAGAGTGCAGTATTACAGAGGATGGTTGTGTTCCTCTGGCTTCAGCTATGAGATCAAACTCTTCATCACACCTGAGAGAACTGAATTTATATGGAAATGAAGCTGGAGACTTGGGTTTTAAGCTGCTCTCGGACCTACAGAAGGACCCACTCTTTAAACTGAAGAAACTGGAGTGAGTCACATAAAACACTGTATACTACTTCTATTCACTACTTTACTTTTACTTAACAAGAAGCCATTGTAATTTTTGACAGTTTCTCAAAACTTTGGTAGATTACTAAGTTTAGTATGAGTAATGACACAACATTATTAAAGAGACAGCTTCACAACTCTAGACTACTTTATCATTAGTCTAGTTCAGTGTTTCTCAACATATTTTGCTATTGTTCAGAGCAGACCAATCCATGCTCTACCTGTATGCACCTTTTACTCCCCTATTAAATATATGTAATAAACTGTACAGACATTACATATATAGATAACATTTTGAATCACATCCTTTCTATGGTGAAGAAAAACCCCTTCACAACGTCCACCAAAGTGAAGAACATTCTGCAGGAAGTTGGAGTATCAGTATCTAAGTCTACCATATAGAGAAGGCTCTTATAAAGTCTATTTATCCAGATGAGACTTTGCCAGAAAAACCTCTAAAGAAGCCGGCACAGTACTGGAACAGCATTCTTTTACACATAAAACTAAGATCAACCTGTACCAGAATGATGGGAAAAAGAAAGTAGGGAGAACGCTTGTAACAGCTTGTGATCCAAAGCATAACACATCCTTTGGTTGAGGCCGTGTGATGGCGTGGGCATACATGGCGTCCAGTGTCACAAGGTCACTAGTGTTTGTTGATGATGTGACAGAAGACAGAAGCAGCCGGATGAATTCTAAAGTATATAGGGATATATTTTCTGCTCAGATTCGGCCAAATGCTCCAAAGTTGATTTTACAGTGCTTCACAGTACAGATGGATAATGAGCCAAAACATACTGCAAAAGAAACCCAGGGGTTTTTTAAGGCAAAGAAGTGGAACATTCTGCACTGACCATGTCAATAACCATGTCTCAACCCAATTGACACAACAAAAAATAAAGATGCAAGACCACAAGACTAAATAGTAATTGGGGAGAATGGACCTGTGTGTGATCCAGTGGGGCAAATGTGAAAAACAAAAGGCACAGTTAGACACAGAATATAAACGAAGCCTTCCAGAACATCTCCCTGATCCCCCATCAGGCAGGGAATAGTCCAAGCAATCCATAACACTTCATGGTAATGTAATATGGATGGATTTCTTTTTTTTATCTCTCTTTGCCCTTTTGGTGAATCTATATGAATCTACTGGTTGAATCTATTTTTTACGAGGCTGTAGTGAAGCTCTGCTGAGCCACATATTTAGTCTGTGCCACTAAGCAGACAGCCCACACTATTGGCAGTTTTATTATGGAGAAACACCTATGGCTTAATGTAACAGGGAGTAAAGAAAATGATAAGTTTTTCTGATGACTGACCCAAACTTGGACCTGTTCGGTGATTCATTCAGTAGCATTTAATGTTCTGAGCCTGGGACTTCTACCAGCCTCTCCCAGCTGTAGCCAAGCTGCCACAGGTAAAAGCAAAAGGCCAGTTTGGATATCTGTGCCCTCATTTTAAAGCGGGATTTGAAACATATTCAGCCATACAGGGTAAGATGAGACCTGAAGAGAGACATCTTCATGTGAAAAAGAAGATCTGACACTTGAAAGTTCAGGTCTCCCCTCAGGGTTGGTCCAAGTTCATCACTATAATGTGTCTCCCTGTCTGCCCTCGGTGGGCACCCCTGCCAACCTCACCAATTCCACTGTCTTAAGGAGAAGGTCTGCCTGTCCCGGATTTGCTAACAATTTACACCCTCCCATTTTAGCCCTACCCTTTTATCACGGTTGAGACCCCATGTGTGTTTCTTATTCAGTTTCACCCAGTTTCCAGCTCTTCTTTACCAAACACAAGGTCTCAACTAATGAACCAATTCAAACCAACGGAACGAATCTGGATTAGTCATAATGTCAAACAATCACATTATCTGGCCGTATGCTTTATTAGTATAGCTTTGCTTTACTGGTATCTCAACAGCTTGGAAATATTAAATATATTAAATATATGTTAACACATACTCCATGTAATCCATACATATTCTACTGTCTTTAGAATTTAAGTTTGTATATAATGTTTTCTCAGAGTGAAGTAAAAATATGTTCTTATTTTTATTACAATTAAATTTTTTTGTATAGCAGTTTTAACAATGGAGATAAGAAACATAATGAAAAAGTTTGATTATTACACAAAGATTAATATATAACAAAAATTCAAGTTTAATATGAGACTTATATTTATATGTGATTGTATTTTCCCTAATGAGCAAGCATAAGAGTTTGTATGATACACACAAAACTTATTGTTTTCTGGAATATAATATTATAAAAAGAAATGAACAAGACTGAAGTGTGACCCCAAAGAATAAAATACTGTTGCTGTTATACATTATCCCCACATAAGAGAAGGGAATGGGACGTGTGTGTGTGTGTGTGTGTGTGTGTGTGTGTGTGTGTGTGTGTGTGTGTGTGTGTGTGTGTGTGTGTGTGTGTGTGTGTGTGTGTGTGTGTGTTTTTACACTGATTCTTGTCAGGATGCAAAAAATCGACTGTGATTAATGTTGTCTGTTATTCTGTCCTGTTCTGTCTTACAGCATTGAGGTGTATATCCCACCAGCTCCACCTCCCAGCACAGACAGGGGTCCTCAGACCTCAAGCTTCTTTTCATGGCTAAAGTTTTGGTGAATTGTTGCCTCTCCGCTTCTGTGCCAGCTGGGGACGGCACTTCACTTTATTGGTCCTGCTCAGCACTATGTTTGGCAGAGGACCGGATCCTTATTGTGTTCCCTTGTGGAAGTGGGACTCGACAGTAATGTCAAGCAAGGATGACACTCCACTCTATGGTTCCACGGAGGACGTTGCTCTGCATTCACATTTACGGCATTTGGCAGAAGCCCCATATCTAGAGGGATGTGCAAAGCGCTTTGAGGTCTCAATCAATAAATAAATTCAAATTGGTTCACTAGGTTACAGACTTAATATACCATCAACCTAAATCTGTTTTAATACATTTAGGCTGTCAAAAAAGCCAGTCAGTGCCTCAGCTGTTTGGACATCTTCATTCCACCACCTTGGTGCCAAAACAGAAATGAAACTTGATGTATACCCCCCTCTTACCCTGAGAGATGTGTTGAAGGAAACTGGAAAAAGAATGAACTGTGGAGTGGAGCGTATCGTAATAAGAAAGAGTAAAGTTAAACGAGCTAGAAGAGAAAAGTGCAAAAAAAGAAAAGACAGAGGGACAGAAAACGATGTGAAATGAAAATAGATGTGAACCTGATTAAGATAGAGGCCCTATCAGAGGAGGTGAGGAACTTAAATATTAATATAAAATAAAATGTTCCTGACAAATGAAGACATCACGGATCAGACACTGTAACTAGACAGAACGAGCATGAAGAGCCTGACGACGAAGAACATACAGTACTTCGTTAATTTTTATTTTTCAGAAGTTCAAGAATCGTTTTCTTTTACTTTTATGTAACTTTGTATAATCTGATATAACCTTTCAGAATGTACTGTATATAGGACTAAGTTGCAGCAAGCCTTGACTTAGATGAGCTCATGATTATCCTGTGCACTCGCAGAAGAGCACTGCAACCCGGATATCTTAACCACAGTTTTAAAAAAATGTATATGACTGATGCTTGCTTAGAAGGGACTTGTAACCACAGCTTAGCAGCAAGAAAATGTAACTGTGAAGGATATATAACCATAGATGGTCATTTAAGTGTTTTGAATGATAAATCGGAAGAGACTGATGTAGAGGTCTTCACGTGTCCACTTAGATTCGAAAACCCGAGGTCCGACCCGAGACCCGAGCGGGTTCGCGTCTAAAAGTTTCACGTGTGCCTCGGACACGGGTCGGGTATAATAATAGCGGCATCGGGTCTCGGGTAATTAAAAATTAATGTGTTTTTGCCGAACGGACCCGAGAAGACCCGAACTACTGTATCTCATGTGTGTATCGACTCGAGTCCTTTTCCAACCTCTCATCTGTTTGCCAAGACCACTTCCGACATGGGGCTGGTGACGTGTGGCTGGCGGTAAGCTAATTTTCGTTGAAACAGACCAATCTATTTTCAATCAATTTTGAATCCACTCTGTAGTGGAGATTCGGGTCGAGTCGGGTTAAAAAAAATTGCCGTCGGGTCGGATTCGGGTCTAATTTTTTCGGGTCTGTCTCGGGTCGGGTCTTTCTTAAAAAAAATAAATAAATTATGCACGTCGGGTTCGGGTAAAAAGTGAATCGGGTCACTTCGGGTCGGGTACATTTCTTTAGACCCAAGAAGACCTCTACTCTGATGTACAGAAGGTATGGATGACAGAAAGAAACATTGGTGACAGCAAGGGTAGCTGCGACCCATGAGTAATGTTGAACAACATGTTACAGGAAAGTGTATAAAAATGTACATATTACATACTCAGTGTGCATTCTAGTGTAGACAAGTTCAGTGCGTCTTATACTCTGTGTGAATCAGAAAACAAACGCAAGCTTACACTTGGAGAATGTTTCTTGACTTGTTACAGTCTTTGCATTTTAAATACTTTTACTTATTCTAATACTGTTTGATTATTTGAAGGAGATTTTTTATCTGTAATTTATCTGTAATTTATCTGTATTACATTTATCTGTAATTTATCTGTAATACATTACTTTTACCAAAAACAAGGCCTCCTATTGTAAGGACCCTGAAAAGACAAGAAAGTCTAAGTCTGACTGCTTCATCTAAAAGATTAGGTAGAAGAACTTGAAGAGGATCCTTTGTTAGAAGACCAAGGGACCTCGAAGGACACCTGTGTTCAAGGTAAGACCAACTTTGATAGTTGATCTTGTGTTTTCAACACTAACCTGTGCAAACTAGGACACATCCTTTAGTGTTAGAGTGGAAGGGTTTCCTACGCAATCCGAAAACAATTGTCACCAAAGGACACGTATGTCAATATAAATTACACTTCAGGATCAGTCGAGCAGTGCTGGTAGTGAGGTGCAGAGTGAGGAATGACAAGATCTCCTCACACTGTAGAGTCCAAGAGTAGGGAGGAAAGTGAATGAGTGTCAGGGAGAGATAAAATAGTGACAGAAGCTACAGAGGAAGGGGAAATACAGGTAAGAGAGAGATGCTAAAAGTCTTTTTTAGGTAGGATAGTGATAGTGATAGATCAGAGATGCTAAGTAAGGTAGCAGTCATGTATGTAGCTGGGAAACGATCAGTGAAAACCAGGTCCAGGATATTTCCTCCTTTGTACAAGTTCATCACACAATTTTGTGTGTGTGTGTGTGTGTCGGTGATTGTGTGTCTGTGTGTGTCAGTGTGTGTGTGTGTGTCTGTGTGTGTGTCTGTATGTGTGTGTGTGTGTGTGAGTGAGTGTATGTGTGTGTCTGTATATGTGTGTGTGCTCGAGTGTGTGTGTGTGTGTGTGTGCGCGAGTGAGTATGTGTGTGTGCGCAAGTGAGTGTGTGTGTGTGTGTCGGTGAGTGTGTGTGTGTTTGTGTGTGTGATCGATCATACAGTTGATCATTATGAACTGATAAATGAGTTTGATCGAAATGTTCTAAATGTTAAGTTTATAACAAATTCAATCTGCTCCCAGTTCCAGTCACACAGACAGACATTACAGTAAAATTCTACAGTAAACTGAACTGACCTTTATTGTGATTATAGAGTCTGTCCTTATCTCTGTGTTGTTGTGTGTAACTTCATGGTCCTGAAGAAACACTGTCTCATTTCACTGTACTGAGTCAGACATACAGTATTTAGTGAAATGACAATAAAAGCTTCTTGACTTGAATTTGAAGATAAATAAAAGTTTTACAGTATAATTATGTCTTCATTAATATGAGCATAAAAATATCTACCAACCTGAAATGTCTATTTTTATAATTGATTCATTTTGAATATAGCCTCAAGTGGTGAACTGAGACAACGTTTCTCCAGGACCTGGTGCTACATAGAACAAAGACAGAGATAAAGACAAAGACAGAGCTAAGTTAGTCTTAGCCACATAAAGTGCAACTGTGCAACCTGGTGCAAACAGTTCAGGACTAGACAAAAAAGACACACAAACAGAGCTGAAAGCAAAAAAAGTACTGTATTTTCAAAAAATATTCTGTGTGCAGAAATACTGGAATGGAGGGATGGACTTTAATGCCGCTACATTGTTCTACACATCAAACCAAGCGTAGAAGTCACTCAGTGTTTCTGGGAGGTAGGCATCATTATTACAGGCAGGTGAAGCTGTCTTGTAGTTTGTGATCGCCTGTATGCCCTGCCACATGCTCCGGGTGTCTCCGATGTCCAGGAAGTGGCTGTGGATTGTCTGAGTATCTAGTGATATAGCAGTGATATTATATTAGTGTGAATGTTTCTTAACTTTGGTTAATTTTTGTCTCACTAGAAAGATGGAGGGAAAGACATCAGACCTACCAGGACCCAGCTGTATAAATAGTGATGAAGCTGTGGAAGGACCAAATATATTTAGTTGTGAAGACAGTTCTTCTGATCTGGGGTCAGTATAGTGAGGTGTTTTATTGTAGCTCAGTTTTACTTTTTGTCTCCTGAGAATTAACAATTTGAAATTAATGCCTCTGAGCTGACTGACACGCAAACCCTGGTGGGACGAGTAAAGGATCATCTTATCTTATGAAGTGGAACACCAGGGGTGAATATAAATGAGATTATATTAGTCACTAGTAGGGCCATCTCTGAAAACATCTCTGACTGTATCTTAATGTGCATTGCTGAAGTTCATCTGGCTGATGGTGGTGGAAGAAATCAGTCTTGGAATGTCCATAGAAACTATATAAAGTAAATCTTTCCTCATGACCAGCTTTTGCTTTTCTTTTTCCTCAGAACATTGTACTGAACAGGTATTTCAATTTTAGTCTTAATCCATATGACCAAACATGAATTAAAGCTATCCGTGTTGAACATCCATGCGACCAACCACCAGAGGGATGAGTATTCAGGAGAGGGCTCCCTCTGGTGGTGGTTACTGTATGATGTGTGTATTTATAGCATATATGTGTTTTAGAATGAGGAAGAGAAAGAGGTCAGACTCACCAGAACCCAGCTTGGTGTCCATGAAAAGTGATAAATCAATGGTTGTGCCAATTATATTTAAAGATGAAGACAGCTCTCCTGATCTGAGGTCAGTACAGTGAGGTGGTTTACAGCAGTTTTCCAACTGATCAAACATTCTCCCATCATTATGAATTCCTTAATGAGCTCAATCAGGCTCTAAAGTTGTAAAATATTAAACTATGGAGTGCTGCAGCTCTCAGATCGACAGTGAGGAAAAACTGCTGTAAGAGTTCGGTTCACCCAGCAGTCCTTGAGCTGGAGGGAGCTGTGGTGCTGTGAAAGAACCTGGGAAATTAAATAATTATAAAATTATTATTTTCACTCATTCATTAATTCAAACATGTTTCTAATCATGTTAAAGTCAATTAGAAAATCCTGAAACTAAAGTTTTTTTTTGTGTTAACAGTTTTGAAAATCTTGACAAAATACTATAAAATCATGTCTCACTTGTGATTTCTGTGTAATAGAGAAACACACTGGTATTTCTGTCTGAGTTACTGTAATCTGACAAAGGAAAGCTGTAGAGTTCTGTGCTCAGTTCTCAGCTCAAAATCCTCCAGTCTGAGAGAACTGAACATGAGTAATTCAATTTCATTTCAGTTCAGGTTATATGTATAAAGCTTTTTTAACAATTTCACATTGTCTCAAAGCAACTTTACAGAATTATGGAAACCGAAGAGAGAGTAAAAGATATAATATATAATAATAACAATAAGAAACAACATAAGGATAAAATAAATTATTAAATAAATTAATATATACTATTAAAGTTTAAAATTAATTTAAAAAGATGAACTTAAAATGTATTTCCCCTTCCTCTCTCTCTCTATATATATATATCCCTATTACTAATGAGCAAGCCGTAGGCGACTCTCTGAGATGAAGGAAAAACTCCCTGAGAGGAAGAAACCTTGAGAGGAACCAGACTCACAAGTGAACCTCATCCTCATTTGGGTGACACTCTAAAGTAAATAGTGTAAATGTAAATAATGTCCAATAGTTACTGACTTACTGTGTTTTTATGCACACACACACCATACACACACACACACACACACACACACACACACAAAGGATTTTGTGTGTATGAACAGTGCTCTTCCAAACATTCTTCAGTATCTTCTTTTAATCACAATGAGTGTGGTTACACACCTGTAAACACCAACAACACCATTGTAAACTCTTCTCTGGCGGTTTGGATATTTTACGAAAACAAGTTAGTATTTACTGTGAACGTGAATACTTTCTGCTGTTTGTGGCACAGCATAGCAATGGTTTGCTTCCTAGCTGTAGGGTCGGTTAAATCAGGTAACATGAAAGGGATCCTGCTCCATGTAGACTCTCCAGTTGTGTCCCACAAGGCTCGGTACTCACTCCTCTTTTGGTTCTCCCCCCATACAGGCTATCTTTGTCAAGTCATTCACACTTGGGCTTTCATACCACTGCTATTTGGATGACACTCATTTACATTTACATTTACAGCATTTGGCAGACGCCCTTATCCAGAGCAACATACATAAGTGCTTAAATCTCTAACATTGAATACATTAATGCTGGTTCACTAGGTTACATACATAAGATACCATGAGTTTAAAACATTTGTTCAAAGTTACAATGAAAAAGTGTCAGGGTTTTATTTTATTCATTTTTTTTTTATCTGATCTTAATTTCAATCACTGCACATATCCTTGACCTCCAAACAGGAGTACGAGTTTGTGGTCACCAAGATTTACTGATTGTTTCAAATGTTTACAGTGATTGTAGCTGACTATATATAATAGTCTATATAAAATAATCCAATAATCCAACTCCAGTACAACCAGACATGGCTTCTCCTGTAGACTATATGTCTGTTTAAAACTGCAGGTTTATAAGCGGAACATCGCAATTAAATAGGGTTTCAAAACCGTTGATTCGGCCATGGGATCTCTCTGGGGTCTTGATTACATTCAGCCCTCTTTTAAGCCTATATAGAGGATTAGTCTTAGGCTCCTTTCTTTAAAGACAACTATAGTATTGGCTCTTTCGACAGTGAAGTGGGTTAATGATCTCTATGCTTGGTTCATAATCCTTGTATTCTGCTTGCCATGGAGTGCTCAGGAGTGACATTCAAACCAAATACAGTATTTGAGAGTGAGTCTTCTTTTGCCTCTGGATGGTGAAAATCTAGTGGAAAAAACAGTGGATTTACTGGCTTTTCATCTGCCACTTCTTTCTTTACCAGACGAAGAGCAGGTTTATTGTTTGTGCCCTGTGCATGTATTGTGCATTATGTCAATAGACTGAAGGCATTTAGGAAAAATAAAAACAGTGGATCTTATTATGTTAAGTTCTAATTGCATGGGACTTCCAGTAGGGTTGAGGGTTCATGGGCACTGTTTAAGGGTGTTACTGCAGTATTCATAAAGTAGTTAGTATTATTTGTTTATGATGTGTACATCAGCGAGCTGTTGGACATGCCTGCTTTTTTTTTGTCTTTGCACACACTGTCTAACATTTCAGTCATTTGCTGTTTTGTACAATCCTATACATTATCTCAGGGACCTGCTGCTATGAAACTGTGTTCATTCTAGTATTACTGCACGCAATATTGTTGAACATACAGTATTTACACTGGTCGGTGCTGTCTCTGTGTATTGTTTTTTTTTTTGTATTTTTTGTATTGTATTTTGTGTATTGTCTTGTATTTTTTGTCTGCACTGTATTTTGTCCTGCACTGTCTTGTCTGTCTTGCTTGTCTTGTCCTGCACTGTGTACACCAGGTCACACAGATCCGGGAATCCTGATGATCGCAAACAAGCCAGTTACTATCTCAGGAAAACCATCAAAGCTGCAAAAAGGCAATACATATATAAAGTTGAAGAACAATTCAACAACAACGATGCAAGAAGCATGTGGCAGGGCATCAATAACACCACAGACTTTAAAGGGAACAAACCAGCTACTGTGAACATTGCCGCCTCTCTACCGGATGAGCTAAATAACTTTTATGCTCGTTTCAAGGCTCTGTTGGAAAAAAATCTTAGTAGAAATAATTAAAATATTATTCCTTACAATACTATAACCAAAGTAAAGTATTAGGCCTTGCAAAATATTACAATTGCTGTCATAAGACATATGTAGGTGATGTTGTAGGCCAAAGATGTTTATTGCAACCAGATTCGGGGCTGTTAGGCCTAGTCAGTCTGAGCACATTTGTAATAACAACTTGTTATGTAGAAGGGAAAAGACCATTGTTCCCAGACCTTAGCTCATAAATTGTTATGGAAAATGAAGAACACCATGGTTCTCAGACCTTGGTCCATAGCAATAACATGTTATGTAGAATGAAAAAAAAACAGTGGTCCACAGACCTAGGCCCTGAGAACTAAAGGGAGGAAAATCCATAAATGGGCATATGGGTGAAAGGTAATGGGAAATAAGGGGAAATTGGGTCAGTGATATTAAGGTGATATGGCACCTGGGTTCCTAGGAGCGCCAGGGTATATATTGAGAAGATATCTGAGGGTTTTTTTGGTTCTTCGGGGGCGAAGGTGTGTGTGTGTGCGTGTGGGGGCGCGTGCACGGTCCGCGGGTCAAGGTGGGTAGTTTTTATTTTTTGCAAGGACGAGAGTTCTTGTTTTTCTTGATTGATTTTGCATGACATGCTCTTTTTGGGGGTTTTCATTTGTTACTTTGAATTTGGCAATTTGTTACTTTTAATTTGGCAATTTGTTACTTTTAATTTGGCAATTTGATACTTTTAATTTGGCAATTTGATACTTTGAATTTGGCAAATTATAATTTGTTGGCTGATTGACCACAATAAAGAAGTTTGCTCATTCTCATCCAGGTCTGAGGAGTTTTCTCAGTATTTTGTAGTAATTATAGAGTTAACAGTTAAGTCTTTAGTAACCAAAAAGTCTAAGTGTGGAGATCACCCTGCGATGTGTCGACTTGGAGACCGGCTCTGAGTTCCGACAGCTCACAACCCCACCCACACGGAGCACGCTCACTGCAATTTGCATATCGTAGCAACAGTTCCACAGACGATGCTATTGCTTTCACCCTACACACTGCTCTCTCCCACCTGGACAATAAGAACACCTATGTGAGAATGCTGTTTGTGGACTACAGCTCAGCATTTAACACTATAGTGCCTGCCACACTTGTTGTGAAGCTCCAGACTCTGGGACTAAACAGATCTCTGTGCAACTGGATTCTGGACTTCCTGACAGGCAGAAGTCAGGTGGTAAGATTGGACAGCAATACTTCATCCCCGCTGATCCTCAACACCGGTGCTCCTCAGGGCTGTGTCCTCAGCCCACTCCTGTATTCCCTGTATACACACGACTGTACAGCCACACACAGCTCCAACGTCATCGTCAAATTCGCTGATGATACAACGGTGATAGGCCTGATCACCGACAACGATGAGACGGCCTACAGAGAAGAGGTGAGCACGCTGACTACATAGTGTCAGGAGAACCACCTCTCACTCAACATTGACAAGACCAAGGAGCTGGTGGAGACAGAGGAGTGAATACAAATTCATCACCATCAACAAGACTCCTGTGAAGCGGGTGAGCAGCTTTAAGTTTCTGGGTGTTAACATCAGTGAGGATCTCACCTGGTCCACACACACTGATGCAGTGCTGAAGAAGGCACATCAACGCCTCTTCTTCCTGAGACGGCTGAGGAAGTTTGGAATGAGCCCCAGCATCTTCAGAACATGCTACACCTGCACTATAGAGAGCATCCTGACGGGCTGCATCACCGCCTGGTTTGGAAACAGCACCGCTGGCAACCGTAAAGCCCTGAAAAGGGTCGTGTGAACTGCCAGCCACATTGTTGGAGGTGAGCTTCCCTCCCTCCAGGACATCTACAACAGGCGGTGTATAAGGAAAGCTCGGAGGATCACTAATGACTCCAGTCACCCGTCCCACAGACTGCTCTCTCTGCTTCCCTCAGGAAGATGTCTCCGCAGCATCCGATCCCGCACCATTCGACTGAGGGATAGCTTTTTCTCTCAGGCTATCAGACTAATTAACAGTAATAACTAATACAACTACAACATACTTCCACAAGATGGTATGCCACACACTGCATTTTAACTCCAACAGCTCAACACTGGACTGTACACACACACTGCATTTATACTGCATTTATACTGCATTTATACTGCATTTATACACACTGGACTATACACACACACTGCATTTATACTGCATTTATACACACTGGACTATACACACACTGCTTTTTATTTAATATAATAATCTATTTAACATGAATCTATCTGTTACCACAGGACATTTCTGTATCTGTACAGTCTGTTGCACCTTAACATATTACATATATATTTATACTTACACACACACACACACACCCACACACACACATAATGTGTAGTGCATTGTAAATATGCCCAACAGTACACTTTGTGTACTACTGACTATGAATGAGCACATTGCATCTTTTTCACATTTGCACATTTTCACCCGATTGTAAACTGTTCTTAATTTCTGTTTAATTACTGTGTGTAAACTGTTCTGTGATTTCTGGAGTTTGCTCCCAAGAATTTCACTCACCATGGCACATGTGCTGTGGTGAAATGACAATAAAAGTGACTTGACGATCTTATAGAAAATATTACACTAAGGGCCTTTCTCAAGGGCCCTAGCAGTAGCAGCTTAGTGGTCCTAGGATTTGAACACACAACCTTTTGGGCAACACTCTGATACCTACTACTGAGGTACTGTACCATAGCAGATAAATAAATATAATTACCTTTTATGGCTCACAGTATGTGCAGCATTGACCATCACACCCAGATCTGCTTTATACAGCTGGGCATACAGGAAGAGTGTGACACGTTTAACAGACTCTTAGTTCTAGTGAAGGACACTTATAATGTTACAGAACAAAGAAACATTCTATATAACTATGCAGTGTTGTATTCGAGACCAGCTCATTCGAGTCCGAGTCAAGACCGAGACCAGAGAAGGTCGAGTCCGAGTCAAGTCCGAGTCCACATAAATTTGGGGCTGAGAAAAGACTTAAAAGTAACCCTCAAGCATATGTTACATTTTTGGTGGAAGCAATAAAAATGAGCAACAAGCTCAATCAGAAAATCCACATATACCATTAATACTGTATATTACTCACATTGGTTAAAAAATGATGTCAGTTGAGGGCAAAAAGGAAACAATTGCCACATAATATGCCGTACAGCATAAAGACAATTTTATTACAAACAATTACAGCCAGTACCACCAGTACATAACACAACTGTACCACTTTACTAGCCTACATGACAATTCTAGTACACATAACATTACTGTACCGTATGTTAAACTAAAATATAACAACTTTTAACTTTCAAGGTTAACTACTGAATTTGTCTTGAATTATGTGCATTTCTAAAAGTTTTGAAGATTACAGATGGGTATAATTGCTTTTCAAATAGATAAGTGAGGACACCATCCTGTTACCCAGACGAGCACGATGTGGCCTCATGATTAATCCACCCCGATTAAAAATTCTCTCCACTGTTGCAGACACTTTAAAAGACATTTTAAAAACAATTAGATTACAGCCAGTGACTGCAAATGACCTCCTCTGGTCGTTTGACCTCGCGCCAGTCTGATGCGCGGATAAAATCACCAATCACTGTTTGTGTCAATCTTACATCAGTTTAAGAAACAGTAATATATATTTTAATAGGGACTCGTGTGGACTCGAGAATAAGTCCGATTCCAAATGTATTCGAGTACGAGTTGAGACCGAGTCAAAATGTTCGCCATGAGTCCATGACAAGACCAAGACCATTAACATATGGTCTCGAGACCGAGTCCAAGACCGAGTCCGAGTCTCAAGTACTACAACACTGTAACTATGTGTTTCAGAAACAGTTTACTGTTGAATTACACATAGATGTGATGGTCAGGGGGTGCACATACTTTATATTGTTACGACCTGGTCTAGGTCAGAACGTAACATACAGGTAAAAATAAAAATCAGCATGAAAAGAGAAAAGGAAAAAAAAAACGTGGCACGACAGTTTCACTTCTTGGATTTATTCATTTTTCTTTTAGATGGTTACAGCTTCATTAGTCGGAAAGGCCAAATTAATAAATAAAACTCCGTCTAACTCAACAAGTACCACTCAGTTAACCTGATCCAAAGAAAAGAAAAGAAATGTCCATCCCTCCCTCCCTATCTAGCGAAAAACAATAATAAACCGAATAACAAAACTGGCACCGACTTCCTACAAACCACCGAATAGGGTGTATTTACAATGTGCACATATAAGCAAAACTACATGGAAAACACATACAACAGGACGCACATACAATAAGGCAGCAAACACAAAATGAATAAATCAACACACAAGTTCTACAGTACACAGTGCTTTAGTGCTTTGCACAACGAGGAAATACAGCACGCACGTCACCGCATACAACCATATGCAAAACCGGCTTTGCTTTTTTTTTTTTTCTTGCAAACCCACCCCACCCCCACCCCCCCCCCCGAATTCTGAGGTAAGAAAGTAAAAAAAAAAAAATAACAAGATAATATTTAGTTTAGTACTTCTACCGTTGTAGATAATGTTGTATGAGTTATATCAGTTCAAACTGTAGTTTCTCTAGTAAAGAATCGTGTATCAACCTCCTGCCAATTTCAAAGCACCATGCTAATACAGCTAAACAATGGGTGACAGTGGTGTAGGTTTAACACGTGTTTTAAACGTGTTACAATCATCCCCTTATATACAACTAAGAACATTTTTGTGATTTTAATCATTTTACAGAATGCCTAGAACTTGGGTGAGAAAAACAGATCGTGGAGTCGATGCCAGTCTTTTAAAAAGAGCAGCAGAGGAAGTTAGGAAAGGAAAGTCTGTTAGCGCAGTGGCAAAATCCCATGGAATCTGCCATGTAACCTTGAACAGATATTGGCAGAAATATAAAGAACTGAAAGACCAGGGATCGAGGGACCTTCCTCGTGTAGGATACTACAATCCTCACCAGGTCTTCACCAGTGAGCAGGAGTAGGGTTGCCACCTTCAATACAGAAAAATAAGGGACACCTACCACAGCGGGGGCCACACACGGGCAAGTCTGACTCATAATCCTAAGGTTGTGGGTTCGAGTCTCGGGCCGGCCACGACTGAGGTGCCCTTGAGCAAGGCACCGAACCCCCCAACTGCTCCCCGGGCACCACAGCATAAATGGCTGCCCACTGCTCCGAGTGTGTGTTCACGGTGTGTGTGTGCACTTTGGATGGGTCAAATGCAGAGAACGAATTCTGAGTATGGGTCACCGTACTTAGCCGTATGTCACGTCACGTCACCCCTCGGGGCCACGATGACCACAGTCCCGATGGCGTGACAGTGGTATATCATAACTTAAAACAATGGACATTATAATAAGATATCTGCTATTGAAATCAGTGTGAACAGATGCACTCAGTCTCTCACTGTCACAACTTAAGTGGTCATATTGAATACACAGCTATGACAATAATAAATATAAGCCAACAAAGTGTGACTGAGAACACAAAAATAAGCTTTTATTAGCTTTTAATAATATTTTATTAACTTATTATTAAATTAACAGATCCATAACTTAATTATAACTTGCAAACTTGCAAAAGATCTTCCATGAACATAATATCATCAGTGGGTGTATATCAGTGTATCAGATACCATCGTTTCATATGGGTTTTCTGTCAGTAACTCTGTCAAAAGACCCGGCGAGGCGGCGTCTAATGTGGAGCTATGTGGGGTGATTTGCATGGGACGGTGTATAATGTGGACTTATGTAACATACGGGACAAATCGCGTCCTATATTGATTGATTGACATTTAGACAATTTCTAAAAAATGTGTCCCTACTCAGACATCATGTTATGATTTCTTTTAGGTCAGAAAGTTTGCCTATCAACTCGCGGTGGAATTCAACATACAGCATCCACAAACCTGCATTTTGTCTACCTGTTACAACTTACCCCAGTATGTGTTACAACCTACCCCAGTAGTGGGATAGGTTGTAACAAAGGACCACCTTGTATTTGTCATCATCTCACAAAGTCTGTGACATAGTTGAATACATTTAAATTGTTGCCATTTGTAGTAGACAAATTTGGGTACTTTGCCTAAAAGTTTCAGACGTGTAGCCTAAAAAAGGTAGTTTTAGGTGCTGAAGAAAAAAAGTGTTACAACCATACCTGGTCTCCCCTACAGGCAAAACGTGACGTAATTGGAAGGGCTGAAACAGACACCGAAAGACACCCAGCCGTGTCTTACAGAGTTTCTTGAAAAATTCCAACTACTGTACCAGTTAAACCAAGAGATCTTGCTATTGTTTCGATGCAATTACAAAGAGTGTTGTATTTCTTTTAAATAATTCGAGTTCTTTGCAAATTAATATAGATGACTTTTGTGGTTGTTTATACATCGGTAATGTTAATATCTTGAAACAAAAGTGTAACAATAATATTATAAGAAATGCCCTCTGTTGTGTTATGTTTTCCCTGCTGCAAGGTTTTTTTGGTCTTCCTTATTTGGTCATATATACTGGGACAAAACATGGAAAATACTGAACAAGTTTTGTGTCAACAATAAAATCAAGGAGGTGTCTTACAAAATTCTACATAGGATTTATCCTGTTAAACATGTTTTGGAAAGATTTAAGCTTAATATTTCTTATGCTTGTGAATTTTGTGGTCAGGAAAAAGAAACAATTTTGCATCTGTTTTATCATCGTATCTACTCAAGACTTTTTTGGAAGGATATGGAAAATTATATTCATAGAAATTGGGTGGTAGAAATTGGTGTATGTGGTGTGTTTTTTATTTTGAGGGAGATAATTTGGAAATTAATGAACAATATGTTACATAATACATATTATAATACAACTATTCATTGTATTAGGAACATTCCATATACACAAAACAAAGTGGGCCCTTTGTAAACCACATCTGTCCCATTTTATAAATGATTTCAAGTTATACAGTAATCTTTTGGAGAAAGTAAAAAACAAAAAAGCTCAGAAAACGTGATATTTTAAAAGAATTCAAGTTTTTGTCATTTTTCCCCCTTTCTTTTCCTTTCTTTTCTGGTGACCAATGTGACTGATACCTCTTGTTTGTATGGCATTGAACAAAATGTGTTTTTTGTGTTTGTTGTTTTGGATTAATAAAAAAAAATTTAAATTCAAAATAGACACACAGCCACCAGTGACAGTCACAAAAATAATAAGCAAAATTCAAAAGAATACTACGGCATAACAATATGTGGTTTATAAAGTAAAAGCTCGTACATAATATAAAGTACAGTCAATAAATTTAGACTCACTGACCAGTTCATCTGCTGATTCATACAGATATGTATTCATACAGATCTTTTACTGCACAAAATATTGTTTGAACATTCAGTATTTACACCGGTCGGTCGGCGCTGTTTCTGTTACTGTTTATTGTCTTTTGTGTATTGCATTTTTGTACTTTTTGTATTGTCTTGTAACTTAATGTCTGCACTGTTTTTTGTCCTGCACTGTCTTTTGTCCTGCACTGTCTTGCTTGTCTTGTCCTGCACTGTTTGCACCAGGTTGCACAGTTGCACTTTATGTGGCTAAGACTACTTACATGTCCTTAGCCCTGTCTTTGTTTTATGCAGCACCTTGATCCTGGAGAAACGTTGTCTCATTTCACTGTGTACTGTAACAGCTATATATGGCTGAAATGACAATAAAAAGCTTCTTGACTTGACTTGACTTGACTTGTAATCATGAGGCAGCAGGACAAAGCATATAACTGTAAGTACATTCAAATGATTCAGTTAATGATTAGATTAAACAAGTCAGAGTGGTTCAAACTGATGGGAAGTCTACAGTATCACAAATAAACACACTTCACAATGGATGAGCACACAAGTATCTAAGAACACCGTTTTGTCTGGTGCAGTTACACTCTGTGGCCAGCAGGTGTCTCACCAGGTGAGCAGATTAGGTCAGGTTACACCGGTCAAACTGAAAGTTACACCCTGTAACACGAAGGAGGAAGTACGTCGGGAGAAAATACAGTAAGTTTACGTTTATTTAAAAGTTTATTTACAATAACTTTATAAATGTGCACGATATGAAGATGAGTGTTACTGCATTTAAATGAAGGGTTAATGTATAAGGTTCATTTTCTGACTTTTTAACCTGTTATTTATACCTGAAAGTGAACTGCGTCATCACACTGAGTTATATAACAAGAATCAAGAAGCTCTGATTTATATCTGACTCAGTACTCAATTACATGAAACAACGTTCCTCCAGGACCAGGGAGCTACATAATGTGGAATAAAACTTCATAAAATAACAGAGATAAAGACTGAAAGCCAATCGTCTCAGACACATAAAGTGTAGCACAGACAAAGACTACAGGAAAACTACAGAAAATGGCGCCGACCAGTGTTTATAATGTAGATTATACATTGTGCTAAAGGAAACTGTAGGTTCTGTGTGTTTTAGTAGATTTATTACCATAAGAGTGAACAAAGGTACATCTTATATTATCTTATATTATCTTATATTATCTTAATACACTACAGACTAGTTGTTAGATTAAAAACTTTAATTAATCTTAAAAACTGAGAGATGTTAAATCACTTTCACTTTCTTTAAATAGATAAATGACTCATAAACAGGAAGTGACTGTTTTTTTTATTTCAGTAGTTTTTATGGAGTTATTTTAGTGGCAAATATGTCAAATAAATTCTCTCTCTCATTTAAAAACTAAAAAAAATCAAACACAAGAAATGAAAAAGATGATCATTCCTTCTGGCTCTCATTTTGCCAGATATTGCTTTCATTTGATTAAGACAGTTGATGATGGTTTTGTTTTTCATGAACTACAGTGCAGTTTCCTTGCTAATGAGCACACAAGTGTGTTCAGTCTTATATGTTAGAGGAAGATCTACAGTTAATGTTGTGGTGACTTTCACAACACCTCACACACCAATATCATTAACTAATTAAGGTGGTTAAGGTGAACACTTACGAGTAAGACTCACTGCTAGAAGATAAAATACACCAAGATTTAGAAGTCAGAAAACTGATTCAGAAGAAGAAGGAAAAAATACAAATATACAAATAATAATTTAAAAAAATAACCAGAATGAGAAGGATGTTTTTTTTGTTGTTGCAGTTTTTCATTTATTTTTTACATTTTAATTACAGCTTACTTGTTTTTAATTAATCAATAAATTAAGTGATTAAGCGATTTTACGAATCACAAATTACGTGATTAATTAATGAATTAGTATTTTAAATACAGCATGTAGTATTTAGTAATCTCTCTCTTTCTTTGTGTGTGTGTGTGTGTGTGTGTGTGTGTGTGTGTGTGTGTGTGTGTGTGTGTGTGTGTGTGTGTGTGTGTGTGTGTGTGTTTGCAGCTGTGACATAAACACATGACACAAAATGAGTCTCTCTGAAGAACCCAAGTCCGAAGAGAGGTGATGAAATATATTGTCAGCAACAATATATATATATATGTTTGTTTGTTTGTTTGTTTGTTTATTCAGCAATAATAAAAGATCAGACTCACATATGTGATTTGTAAAAGTGTCTAATAGACAGAGAAACTGTGTGATAAAAACTTTTCAGCACCAGCAGATATGGTCATTAAGTGACAAGATTTGAGAGGATAAAACACAATGTCTGTGTGTGTTTCAGTCTAATGGAGGACAGATCAGACTCACCAGAACCCAGCTGTGTCTCCATGAAGAGTGACCAGTCGATGGGACATCCATATAAATTTAAAGAGAAAGACCTCCCTACTGATATGAGGTAAAGATGAGTGAGATATGTGCTGTACTTGGTGTCTCACACCGAGAGCTTGTATCTGATGTACAGCAGGGGGCATTTCTCTCCCTCCATTACCTGAGACAACACATCAGTAGACAATAGAGACAGAAGTCTTTGGATTTGCTGTGAGTGTCGCCCATCTCAGTGATCTCAGGACCCTCAGGAGCTGCATGTGCTGCTGCCTATCATTACTATAGCTAATGATTTTGTCTATATTTGAGCAGCATACACAGCATGTGGGTGGAGGATTCTGTATATGACTTTATGAAGCATGACCGAGGCTATGATCTACTGTATATATCTGTCAATAAGCTTAAATCTTAAATTATTTTAAAGTACGGTTAGGAGAGCGTAAAGTTTTCCTGTAATTTCTGACCTTACTGTCACTTGGTTGATGGTGTGTCAGTAAAGTAAATCTTTTTCATATTTCCTGCATTTGACCCCCAGCTGTGTGTCCATGAAGAGTGACCAGTCCATGGGTCATCCATATAAATTTAAAGATGGAGACTGTTCCACTGATCTGGGGTCAGTATACTTTAATCACTTTTCAATATAAATAAGGAGTTTCACAGCTAGGAAATTGTCCAGAAAATGTTTATTTAATTCATTTGTAAATAGTTTTGTATATATTTTATAAATTGAGGAACTGCTGTGGAAAGGGTTAGGTTTGGTGTTGGCAATATGGTCTTTATAATTCCTGCTATACATGTATTTTGTCCACAGAATCCAAATGAAAGGATTCAACAGAACACAGAACCTGGAAGCCATATTTAAGGTCGGTGTGTAGGTGTAAATTGTCCTTACTGGTTCAGCAATATTTCTTTTTTCTTTTTTTTACTAATTTATTTTAACTGCTTGTTGTAACAATATAGTAATTTAGACAGATATACAGTTAGGCCCAGAAATATTTGAACCATGACACAATCTTCATGATTTGGGCTACACATGCCAGCACATTGGATATGAAATTAAACAATTGAGATGCAATTGAAGGGCAGAATTTTAGGTTTCATTAAAGGGGTTGAACAAAAAATATATTAAAAAAAGGCCTTTGCCAAACCTTTCATTCAGCTGTCTTTAGTTGTTAATAGGTAGCTTTGTGGCTAGCAACCAGAGGTGTTAAAAGTACACACATCCTTTACTCAAGTAGAAGTACAGATACTCATTTTTTAAAAGACTCCAGTAAAAGTAGAAGTAGTGACTACACTCTTTTACTCAAGTTAAAGTAAAGAAGTTTGGGCTCTGACATGTACTTAAGTAAAAAGTTGCCGTTACTACTGTTTAGTGTCATGCTGGGAACTGGACGTCATGTTTTATATATGTGTGTGTGTATGTATATAAATATATAAACATATATATTATATATATACACACATATACATATATACACACACACATATATATATATATATATATAAAAAAAATTTCGGAGTGTGCTGATGGATATTTGTGTTCATCAGCTACAAGAGTGTTACGAAAGTCAGGCACTGATGTAGGTGAGTTAGGGTGGAGTCAGCGTTCACATTCATCCCAAAGGTGTTCAGTAGGGATGAGATCAGAAAACAACCACATATAGCAGGAAAGGTCAGGTGACCCAATACTTTTGGAAATTTTAAGGCAAGACAAGGCAAGTTTATTTGTATAGCACATGTCATACACAGAGGTCATTCAAAGTGCTTTACATAGAAATTAGAAAATGGTTTATAAAAGAGAAAAAATATATATGAAAAATAAGAAACACGATAAAATCATAACAAAAACAAATAACAATTAAAGAAAATAAATGTGATTTTAATGAAAACAGTTTAAAATGTGTTAAAAAGAATAAAACAGGAGTAAAAGTGATTTGGATAAAAAGTGTAGTCAGTGTGAAGCAGCACAGTCAGTGTGAAGCAGCACAGTCAGGGTGAAGCAGCACAGTCAGTGTGAAGCAGCACAGTCAGGGTGAAGCAGCACAGTCAGGGTGAAGCAGCACAGTCAGTGTGAAGCAGCACAGTCAGGGTGAAGCAGCACAGTCAGGGTGAAGCAGCACAGTCAGCGTGAAGCAGCACAGTCAGCGTGAAGCAGCACAGTCAGGGTGAAGCAGCACAGTCAGGGTGAAGCAGCACAGTCAGTGTGAAGCAGCACAGTCAGTGTGAAGCAGCACAGTCAGGGTGAAGCAGCACAGTCAGGGTGAAGCAGCACAGTCAGCGTGAAGCAGCACAGTCAGTGTGAAGCAGCACAGCACCCATTCAGTAAGTGCAGAGTTAAACAGATGTGTTTTTAATCTTGATTTAAAAGTGTCTACTGTTGAAGCACATCTGATCTCTTCTGGAAGCTGATCCCACCTCTAGGGGGCGTAATAACTAAATGCTGACGCACCTTGTTTTGAGTGAACCCTTGGTATCTCTAACTGACCTGATCCTAATGATCTGAGTCGTCTGCTTGGTTTATATTCAGTTAGCATCTGTAATGTATTTCGGTCCTAAGCCATGAAGTGATTTATAAACCAGTAACAATACTTTAAAATCTATTCTGAATGTAACTGGATGCCAGTGTAAGGACCTGAGGACTGGAGTGATGTGCTCAGATGTTTTGGTTCTGCTCAGAATTCTGGCAGCAGCGTTCTGTATGAGCTGCAGATGTCTAATGGTCTTTTTGGGGATCCCAGTAAGGAGTCCATTGCAATAATCCACCCTGCTGGTGATGAAAGCATGAACAAGTTTCTCTAAGTCCTGTCTTGAGACAAAACATCTAATTCTGGCTATATTTCTGAGATGGTAGTAAGCTGATTTGCTTATCGCTTTCACATGACTACTGAAATTAAGGTCAGACTCTAAAATTACACCAAGATTTCTGACTTTATTTTGTGTCTTTAGACCCCTAGAGTCAAGGTGTGTGTTAATCTTGAGAGTTTCATCTTTATTTCCGAATACAATGACTTCGGTTTTGTCTTTGTTTAACTGGAGGAAGTTTTGACGCATCCAACTGTTAATAATCATCAATGCACTTACATAGAGAGTCAATGGGGCTGTAGTCATTAGGGGACAGGGCTAAGTATATCTGGGTGTCATCTGCATAGCTGTTGTAAGCAATTTGGTTCTTTTTCATTATTTGACCAATTGGGAGCATATACAAATTAAAGAGAAGCGGTGCAAGAATTGAGCCCTGTGGGACTCCACATGTCATGGATGTCCACTCAGATTTATGGTTACCTATGTTCACATAGTAACCTCTCCTTTTAGGTATGATTTAAACCATTTGAGGACCATCCCAGAAAGCCCTACCCAGTTTTCCAGTCTATGTAAGAGTATGGTGTGATCTACTGTGTCAAAGGCAGCACTAAGGTCTAGTAGCACCAGCACTGATATTTTACCCGAATCAGAGTTTAAGCGAATATCATTTATTATCTTTATGAGCACTGTCTCTGTGCTATGATGCTGGAGGAAACCAGATTGAAAATCGTCCAGGTAGCCATTTGAGTTTAAGAATTTGTTCAGCTGATTGAAAGCAACCTTTTCAATAATCTTGCCTATAAAAGGAAGATTTGAGATTGGTCTGTAGCTAAGTATGGTTTTGTCTAGGTTACTGTTTTTTAGGAGAGGCTTAACAACTGCTGTTTTTAGGGACTCTGGAAAAGTGCCTGTGAGCAGAGACGTATTTACTATTTTTAAGAGGTCAGTTTCTAAGCAGTTAAGTACCTTTTTGAGAAAGGATGGGGGGGGGTGTCAAGGCTGCAAGTTGATGCTTTAAGATGTTGTACTGTTTCTTCCAGGGTTTTTATATCAATTATGTCAAATTCGGAGAAAATGACAAATTTTTGAGGTTGTTGTAGTGAGGTCTGACTGACCACATTACAATATGAGGCCGTATTGATTGCCATTCTGATATTACTGATTTTCTCAGAGAAAAAGGTTGCAAACTCATTGCATTTGTTGTCAGAGAGCATTTCACTAGGAACTTGATTTGGGAGGTTTGTTAATGTCTCTACAGTAGCAAAAAGATTACGAGTGTTGTTTATAATGTTTGAGAAGAAGATCTGTCTAGCTGTGCCTAGTTCTACATTGAAAGCACGACTAGTAAACNTGCAGTAGTGCAATAATTGTGTAAGTGTTTTAGCCTGGTCAGGAATATGGTGGATCTGGGGTCTACTGTATGCTAGTGAGACAATAGTGGTTAGCCATAGGGAACCTGATGTGCTTGTTACATACACCAATTCATCTTTCACAACTGATATGTTGCTCATTTGCCTGAATACAATGTGTATATCCAACATCATGTAAATATGGTAATATTGACATCAGTTATACACAATGTATATATTTAATATATAATCACACTAGCTAATCCTTACACTTTGCAATATACTTTACATATGATTGATTGCATTGCGCTAATGCTATGTTTATACACTTGTGTACATAAGTTTGGTATTAGATATGTTTTTTTGTCATTCTCAGTCTGTGAGTAATCATAGAGGCTCTGATATTTTCAAGTATGTTTGAAATCGTATGACATGAAAAATGCAGAACACATACAACTTCCACAAAAAATAGATTTAATAAGGGAATGTTAAATGTCAGGGAATAATCCAAAACAAATAGTCACAGAAAAAACAGGCCAAGCAAAATGTTCCAACAAGAGACTAAGAGAAGAATCCGCAAACAAAATCAAGAAGAGCGAGTCCAGGAAAAAATCTTGAAGAAAACAAATGAATAATCCAACAAGGCTCTTAAGTCCACAGAAGGAAAAACAAAAAATAAATCCCACCAAAATGTCAGAAAAATAGGACTGATCCACAAATGAAATAAGCAAAAATACAAAAAGTGTCTCTGGCTGACAAAGGCAAAAATGAGTGATCCAAAAAAATAACAAAAGGGAAAATCCACGGTTTGACACACACCCAGCTGAAATCCAACACGGAAAAATGAAAGTGAAACTTACAGGCCGGAAAGGCATACACGATCGGTAACGCGATGAGACAATCTGGCAAGGAGTGTTTGCAGACCGCGTGCTTATATAGTGAGGTGGATTATAAATTAGTGTAACCCGGAAGTGCCACAGCCAAGATGGCTGCCGCCCGGAAGTGGGCGTATAACATCTGACAGGGTAGGAAAAATATGACAGTACCCTCCCTCCTATGGGCGTCTCACGACGACCGACCAGGCTGGTCGGGATGCAATCTGTGGAACTCGGTGACGAGGTCAGGATCAAGGATGTGACGAGCTGGTACCCAAGAACGCTCCTCAGGGCCATAGCCTTCCCAATCGACCAGGTACTGTATACCCCTCCCACGATGCCTGGAGCGTAGGAGGCGCCGGACAGTGAATGCAGGGCCCCCATCAACGAACCGGGCGGGTGGAGGGGGTCTGGAGGAGGGAACCAAAGAGCAGGCCTGAACGGGCTTGAGGCGAGACACATGGAAAGTGGGATGTATACGTAAGCTGCTAGGAAGCTTGAGACGTACGGCTACTGGGTTGAGTATCTTGGCGATGGGGAATGGTCCGACAAAGCGAGGAGTGAGCTTGCGACAAGACCCCTTGATAGGAAGGTCCTTGGTGCATAGCCATACCCTTTGGCCGACACGGTACTTAGGTGCCGGACGCCGGTTGCTGTTAGCCCACCGGGCATAGTTCTGTGAGGACTTAAGAAGCACCTCACGAGCTCTTCTCCAGGTGTGACGGCAACGTTTGGCTAGGGCGAGAGCAGAGGGGACAGAAGCCTCGAATTCTTGGGATGAAAAAAGAGGTGGTTGGTATCCATAAGCAGCTTGGAACGGAGACATGCCTGTGGCTGAGGAGGGCAAGGAGTTGTGGGCGTACTCCACCCATACCGACTTGGTGGACCAGGACTCAGGTTGCTCAGCACATAAGATGCGAAGACCTGCCTTCAAATCTTGATTACAACGCTCAACCTGACCATTGGTCTGGGGGTGGAATCCAGATGACAGGCTGACTGAGGCCCCCAGTAGTCGACAGAACTCTCGCCAGAATCCTGATGTGAACTGAGGTCCTCAATCAGAAACAATGTCCCTAGGCAAGCCATGCAGTCGAAAGACGTGCTGGAGGAGGAGCAGAGCAGTCTCCTTGGCAGAAGGGAGCTTGGGTAATGATACAAAGTGCACCATCTTCGAGAACCGATCCATGACAGAGAGGATGGTGGTCTGGCCAGCCGAGGGAGGTAATCCAGTAATAAAATCCACAGCAATGTGAGACCACGGTCGACGAGGGACAGGAAGAGGACGAAGGAACCCAGCAGGTGGAGTATGAGAGCTCTTATGTTGAGCACAGGTGGTACATGCCCCCACAAACTGGCGAACGTCCCGGCGGAGGGTGGGCCACCAGAACCGCTGTTGAACGGTTGCCAAGGTGCGGGACACACCGGGGTGACAGAACAAAGGCGAGCAATGACATCCCTGGAGAACCTGGGAGCGTAGACTATTGGGGACAAAAAGTCTGTTTGCAGGACAATTGCTGGGAGTGGCTTGCCCAGAGGTGGCCTGACGGACCTTCCTCTCGATATCTAGTTGAAGAATCCGGACGGTCACTGAAGTGGGAAGGACACTTTCGGTGCTACAATCCTCCTCTTCTGGGGAGTATAAGCGTGACAGGGCATCAGGTTTACCATTCTTGGATCCTGGACGATAAGACAGGGTGAAGTTAAACCGGCCAAAGAAGAGACCCCAGCGAGCTTGCCGTGCGTTCAGACGTTTGGCCGTTCTGAGATATTCCAAGTTGCGGTGGTCGGTCCAAACAATGAAAGGTTGATTCGCCCCCTCCAACCAGTGACGCCACTCCTCAAGGGCGAGTTTAACAGCCAGAAGCTCCCGGTCCCCAATGGCATAGTTCCGTTCTGCTGGGGTGAGACGGCGAGAGAAGAAGGCACAGGGGTGGACCCGATTGTCCTTGGATGACCTCTGAGAGAGAACGGCTCCTACCCCCTGATTAGATGCATCGACTTCAACGATAAACTGGAGGGCTGGATCAGGTAGAGTCAATATGGGGGCAGAGGTGAAGAGCTCCTTAAGCCTATTAAAGGCCAGCTCGGCCTCCGAGTTCCAGGTGAAGGTCTGAAGAGTGGAGGTGAGCCGATGGAGAGGGGCCGCAACCGAACTGAAGCCCCGTATAAATCGCCGATAAAAGTTGGCAAATCCTAAGAACCTTTGAAGCTCCTTGCGTGACCTAGGGCGTGGCCAATCCTTGACTGCCGTAATACGAACTGGATCCATCTGGATGCTGCCTACTGAGAGAACAAACCCCAGGAAGGTGGTCTGTTTAACATTAAACTCGCATTTCTCAGCCTTTACAAACAAATGATTCTCCTGCAAGCGTTGCAACACGGTCCGGACATGCACTTGATGTTCCTCCAGGGAACGGGAAAAGATGAGTATATCGTCGAGATAGACAAAGACGTACTGGTTAAGCATCTCCCGTAGAACGTCGTTTACCAGCGCCTGAAACACCGCCGGGGCATTGGTGAGGCCGAACGGCATGACAAGATATTCATAATGACCAGTGGGAGTGTTAAAAGCAGTCTTCCACTCATCACCCTCCCTGATGCGCACCAGATGATAGGCGTTCCGGAGATCGAGTTTGGAAAAGATAGTGGCCCCCTGGAGCAGTTCAAAAGCAGAAGACATAAGAGGCAGTGGGTATCGGTTCTTAATTGTTATGGCATTAAGAGCCCTATAGTCAATGCAGGGTCGCAGTGAACCATCCTTCTTACCGACAAAGAAGAACCCGGCTCCAGCCGGGGAGGAGGACGGACGAATAAGACCAGCAGCCAGTGATTCCTGAATGTATGTAGTCATGGCCTCCCTTTCTGGCCCTGTGAGGCTGAATAGACGACCACGAGGAGGAGAAGTCTCGGGAAGGAGATCAATGGCGCAATCGAATGGTCGGTGGGGGGGTAAGGAGGAGGCCTGTGCTTTACTGAAAACCCTCTTGAAGTCATGGTAAACAGGCGGCACTGAACTGAGGTCCGGAGAATCATTGGGGTCAGAGGAGGAACTGGGTGCAGGGGGCTGGAGACAGTGAGATTGACAATGGGTACCCCACTTAAGGACACACCCACTGCTCCAGTCCAGATGAGGATTGTGTTGGCAAAGCCATGGGAAGCCCAACATGACAGGTGTCTGAGGGGAAGCAATGACCAGAAATGACAGCCTCTCGTGATGATGCTCTGCTATGGTGACTTGGAGCAGCTTGGTGCGATGAGTGGCCTGATGGAGGATATGACCATCCAGGGCACGAACGATGAGTGAACAAGGCAAACGTTCAGTCTCAATACCCAGTTGATGTACCAGTTCACGGTCCATGAATTGTGAATCAGCTCCTGAATCTAAAAAGGCCGCCAAGTCGTGAGTCTGGCTGTCAAGCGTGATCCGAAGCTTTAGAAGAGGCTTAGAAGGGACTGAGTGCTGTTGGCTCACCACTGCCCCCTTGCTCAATGGCGAGCCTGACCTTTTGCCGGGCAAGAGAAGGCCATATGCCCAGCCTGTCCACAGTATAGGCATAGTCCGTTGACCATGCGCCTCTCCTTCTCACTGGCTGGAATGTGCCACCGACCAATTTCCATGGGTGTGGCAGAGGATGAGGGTTGTGGGGAATTTGGCAGAGGAGAAAAGCTGGGGCGAGGGGTAGTTCTCCAGACATGCTGAGGAGTTCTCTCAGCCCTTCGCTCCCGGATCCTTCGGTCGACTCGAGTGGCTAGGGAAATGAGATCATCCAATCCATGGGGTAGCTCCCGGCCAGCGAGTTCGTCCTTAAGCTCAGGGGAGAGTCCCCGATAGAAGGCGTCATAGAGAGCCGTGGGATTCCATCCACTATCAGCCGCGGCTGTGCGGAACCCGACTGCATACTCTGCCACCGAACAGCTTCCCTGTGCAGTCTCGAACAGTGTCCGGGCCGCATCTTGCTGCGGGAGCGTGGTGTCAAAAACCATCCGTAATTCAGAGGAGAAAGCTTCGACTGAGGAGCAGATGGGTGACTGCCGTTCCCATTCTGCAGTGGCCCACAACTTGGCCTTGCCAGACAGGAGGGAGATAATGTAGGCCACTCTGGAGCGCTCTGAGGGAAAAGAGGAGGGTTGGAGCTCAAAGACGACCGCACATTGCATGAGGAAGGCTCGGCACAATCCTGGTTCACCATTGAAGCGTTCAGGAGGTAGCAGATGTGGCTCTCGGACCGGGGGCATGACTGGAGGAGTTTCGGGTGGTGTGGGGGCTGAGGCAGCAGGACTGGAGAGAGAGCCAACACGTCGTATGAGTTCATGAGTGACTTTGGTGAGATCCTGTAACTGCTTCTCATGGGCTGCAGAAGATTTTGATAGGTTCGAGAGAATAGTGGGCAAGTCTGGTGCTTCTGCTGAGTCCATGGTTGGCCAGATTGTACTGTCAGGGTGCAGGGGGGTATGGACCCAAAAATGCAGAACACATACAACTTCCACAAAAAATAGATTTAATAAGGGAATGTTAAATGTCAGGGAATAATCCAAAACAAATAGTCACAGAAAAAACAGGCCAAGCAAAATGTTCCAACAAGAGACTAAGAGAAGAATCCGCAAACAAAATCAAGAAGAGCGAGTCCAGGAAAAAATCTTGAAGAAAACAAATGAATAATCCAACAAGGCCCTTAAGTCCACAGAAGGAAAAACAAAAAATAAATCCCACCAAAATGTCAGAAAAATAGGACTGATCCACAAATGAAATAAGCAAAAATACAAAAAGTGTCTCTGGCTGACAAAGGCAAAAATGAGTGATCCAAAAAATAACAAAAGGGAAAATCCACGGTTTGACACACACCCAGCTGAAATCCAACACGGAAAAAAGAAAGAGAAACTTACAGGCCGGAAAGGCATACACGATCGGTAACGCGATGAGACAATCTGGCAAGGAGTGTTTGCAGACCGCGTGCTTATATAGTGAGGTGGATTATAAATTAGTGTAACCCGGAAGTGCCACAGCCAAGATGGCTGCCGCCCGGAAGTGGGCGTATAACATCTGACAGGGTAGGAAAAATATGACACTCGCATACAACCCCCCCAAGCTGCGATCCCTCCACTGGCTTCCGGTAGCTGCACGCATCCGATTCAAAATACTGATGCTAGCCTACAAAGCCGAAAATGAACCTCAAAGCCCTCATCACTCCTCACACTGCACCCCGCAACCTCCGATCTACCAGCACTGTTCGACTAGTTCCACCATCTCTCAGGGTAAGAGGCAAGTTTACTACAAGACTATTCTCTGTTCTGCACAATGGTGGTGGAATGAACTTCCCGTAGAGGTCCGGACAGCTGAGTCACTGGATATTTTCAAGCGGCGGTTGAAGACCTACTTATACAGGAAACACTGTATAAGTCAACTAGCACTTCTTTCCTTATCTTTTGCATTAAAAAAAAAATCTTTGACACTTTTTCATTGTAACTTTGAACAAATATTTTAAACTCATGGTATCTTAAGTATGTAACCTAGTGAGCAGCATTAATGTATTCAATGTTAGAGATTTAAGCACTTATGTACATCGCTCTGGATAAGGGGTCTGTCACATGCTGTAAATGTAAATGTAATGTAAATGGGTAAAGAGTTTTTTCTGTCACCACTTTTGAATAAGAAACAATATCAAGGCTATAAAACTTGTCAAAACTCCACGAATCACAAAAGTATCAGTGAGAAGTTGAGAACACTCTTTTAAACAGTACATACACTCGAACTTTGCTGCACATCACATTTTTTACTTTACTGATACTGCTTTTAATCGTAATGTAAAGACCGGTCATCGGGACATAAGCTGTCATGTACAATAAAAGCACCTGTGCAGTGACAGTAAATAATCATTTAACACAAAAAGCCGCCAAGACGGTGGACTTGCGCCCAGGATTTTTTTTTTTTGAGCGGCGTGTTGACGAAATCTTTCTACGCACACACTATTTTATTTCTTGATTTCTTGACCGTTTCCATGAAAAACAGAGCGTTGCCATGGACACACAGGATTCTAACCGTAGAGATGTAGCGCACTATGTTCTTTAGCGGAAGCAATACAATTGTTCAGCAGTTTCGTGTTGCAGCCACAGGCGTATGAGACCTGTAACGAGCAACAGCGCGAAGCCGCGAACTCGTTCTGAATATTTTAAAGGCGTAACAGCTGATGAAAAAACAGAGACAATTGTAGACAAAAATGAAGAGAGATTTTATTTTAGTTTTTATTTTATAGAAAACATTTTCATCTCGTCTTTTTTCGTCAACAATAATGCATGTTAATTTAGTCTTAGTCAGCATTTTTGGACAGTGGTGCAGTCTCCTCATCGTCTCGTCTTAGTCATGAAAAAAAAAGGTTGTTGACGAACACATTTCGTCTCATCTCGTCTGACGAAATCAACACTACTGCCAACCTAACTGGTGACATCCATCCCGGACTGTTAGCTGAGTTAACCATTTAACTTAAATTTTATTTAATACCATGTCAGTAATCAAAGCTATTTTCATGGCATAAATTATCATATAAATACAATAAAAACAAAACAAATATAAACAGCAAGTCATATTATAAATTTTTTTAATTAACATACGATAAAAAAATCCAAAACCTTTTCAGGCATAATGTCATTAAATATGTCCTTAAGTGAAGTAACTTGATAAAAGAGCATTCTGCTTGAATTACAGTTTTTCTTGATTGCTAAGACACATTTCTTGAAAGCTGCTCTCCTTTTCCATAACCTGTGAACACAAAACCCAATTCTCTGTGCTCAAAACTGAACTATGTTGTCAAATCTTGCCCCGAGTCAATCCAAATTAAAATCACAATGGAACAGTCACTAAACACTACATAGAAAAATAGAAAACACAATGCTCAGGACATGAAGCTGGAGAAATAAATGTTTATTGTTCACTGTAGGCTAAATGCATGTTGCAAAACAAAAAAAATCTGTGCATTTAGCACTTGTACAAAAAGACAACAAAGAAATCTTGTGCATTTACACAAGGCAAAGATTGATAAAACCTTGGTTCATATTGAACCATTCTTTAACCTGGAGGGCTTTTGTGAAAACTCACATTGTCCAAAAACAACAACATACATGGGATGCTCATCCTGCTGCCCTAACAGAGCATCCCGCATGCAATTGAGGAAAATGCGGAGCTGGTGAGTGTTGTAGGGCCCCCAGGTTGGCATGATGGTGAACAACCCCATGATTGCTGATGGCAGCACATAATGTGACATTGCCACCATGCTGCCCAGGAACACCAACAATGGCCCGATGGCCAACCACATTACGGCCTCTTCTTCTCCTTTTGTTGAGATTAAACCCAGATTCATCCATGTACATGTATTCATGGGGTCTTTCCATTGCATCCAGTTGAAGAACCCTCTGTAGATATAGTTATAGTTTTGCAAGTGATACTGAAAAAGTGATTTAGGCCACTACAGTAAATCACTACTTAGAGTAATCAACATTGAATGTGTCTGGATATATGCCAACCTGTACATACTGGAATCTTTGCTTTTTGACTCTGTCAGAGTTGCAATCAAAGGGCACTCTGTATAGCTGTTTCATGCGCAGTCTGTTGCGCTTGAGGACACGATCAACAGTAGAGAGGCTGACATTGTTGATACCCTCAAAATTGACATGGTCCCCAATGATCTTTTGCTGAATTTCACTCAGTTTAATGGCATTGTTCTCACGGACCATATAAACAATTAGGGTCTCTTGGTGTAGGGAGAACATACTGTACCTGTCTTTCAATTCTACAAAAAGAGAACATGGAGTTACAAAAAATATACATAGAATACTAGGCCTATGAACAGTTAGACCAACCCTCCATTACAATACTACAGTACATTGGTACGGTGATGTACTGAAACATATATTTACTTACAGTATACTGTGGTACAGTATATAGTTTGTCATACAGTAATTGCTGTCAACATTTACATACTGTACTATAATGTCAAAAAAAGGTAATTACCTGTTTTCTTCTCTAAATCCTCGGATTATGGTGGACACAGTGAATCTACTGATGTTTGGTTGTACCCTTTGTCCAGCCTCCCTCATGCTCATACCATGGACAAGAACATGGTCAATCACAGTAGCTCTGATTTCATCAGATATTACTGTTCTTTGTCTTTGCTGACCACCTCGACCTCCTCTCACACGAACTCTTCCTCTCAGACTTCTATCCATTGTAGTGTCTCGCAAACCAGTGCTCTCTGAACTGGCTTGCTGTATATGTTCTCTCACATTATTAGCCACAAGTGTGATCAATTTTGAGTTGTTGTGTTCAAGTGGTGTCACCTGTGCTTTAATTGTGTTTGACTTTTGTCACCTGTGCTCACCATTATGCAGTGCGGTGCATCACAATGAAAATGTTTTGGCAAGTTGTGTCTAAACAGGTGAAAAGTGCTTTATGGTTTTGCCAAAAGAGTGATTGATTCAATCAGTGGGTTCAGGCAACTGAGCATTTGGTTCAGACAATAGGGTTTAGTGTTTTAGCAATTGAGAAAAACTGTGACAATCTAATAAAACATGTTAGACAGATAAGGGAATCTTACAGAACATACATAAAGTTGGGTCTTTTCACCTTTAAGCAAAAAAAAGCATGGTTCAATTTTTAATGTCCTTATTAAGAGCTCCGGAATCTACAAACATTGTCTGTTTCCCTAACTGTTAATAACTAATGGGTAACTAACATGGATTAGCTGCGGTCGTTAACCAAGGGCTGAAACAAACCAATGCAAACAGAAATATAATTTCCTAACATTCAACATCATAGAACACATTCTCACTTCTGTAATGTAATCCCTTGCTGTCTGTTTTTTTATATTTCTTTCGTTTGAACATCCAAATGCAGCACAGAAGTCTGGCATCGTCCATGCATTTGAAGTAAAAGAGCACTGTATAAAGATGTGGCGGTTTTGGCGCATTTTTAGGACCCCAAGGCGACATCTATGTATAGATATCTATGAGAGCAATGCAACTAACACGCCAAAGCCGTTTTGTTGTGTTTATACATATAGCAGTTAGTGTAAATTGATTTTATAATAATTGATTTTGTTACAAAACAGTACTTATTTTATATATATTTTTCACAATAACAGTCATGTTTATATTTTATTGTATGTTGATGGTTTAACTGTAAACAACACAAACAATGCAATAAATAGTTTTGAAGAAAAATCTGCTTTGTCATTGAACCTGAGAAAAACTTTGAAAATAACCATAATGACGCATAATGTCTCCATGCTACAGTAATAATGATAAAAGCAAAATTTTCCACTGTGGGGACATACGGTGTCTTTATAAGTACAATTAGACTGTATTATTTGTGTCCCCCTTCAAAAATTGCTTATGAGAAATTTTTATATTTATTGTCCCCCCTACTGTTAAATGAAATTATGCCCATACACATAACCACACACACACACACACACACACACACACACACACACACACACACACACACACACACACACACTTACCAGCCCAGCACTGCTGCCACAGTGAGGATGAAACATAACGCTATCACACTGATGTAAAAAAGAGGAGAAATTTCATAGAGCTTCACTATAAACTCCGCCGCCATCGCGGGAATAAAACATGAACTAACACAGAGCTTTAACTCAACATTAAACCGCACATCAGTGACATTAAGGAACTAAAACAACACACACGAGTTCTGTCACCACATTGGAAGCACCACAATACGGACACTTCCGGTTTAACAGCAGCTACGGAGGCCTCGTGGATCAAACCACGAATACAAAATAAACGCGCTCCACACATAGCTGTAGTTAGCTGTAGTTAGCTATAGTTACAGTAGCTGTAGTTACCTATAGTTACCTGTATTTAGCTGTAGTTACCTGTATTTAGCTATAGTTACCTGTATTTAGCTGTAGTTATCTGTAGTTACTTCAGTTAGCTGTAGTTACCTGTAGTTACCTGTATTTAGCTGTAGTTACTTTAGTTAGCTGTAGTTACCTGTAGTTACCTGTATTTAGCTGTAGTTACCTATAGTTACCTGTATTTAGCTGTAGTTACCTGTAGTTACCTGTATCTAGCTGTAGTTACTTTAGTTAGCTATAGTTACCTGTATTTAGCTGTAGTTACCTGTAGTTACCTATAGTTACCTGTAGTTACTTTAGTTACCTTTATTTAGCTCTAGTTACCTGTAGTTACCTGTATTTAGCTGTAGTTATTTTAGTTAGCTGTAGTTAGCTGTAGTTACCTGTATTTAGCTTTAGTTAGCTGTAATTACTTTAGTTACCTGTAGTTACCTGTAGTTACCTGTATTTGGTAATGATGTGCGGATCGATACTAAAGTATCGATATTTACGATCCCGACGTCTCCTGCTCTAGTATTGATTTTCATATAAAAAGATTGATATTTAAACTCAGTAATTTGGAGTGAGTGTTTGTTATCATAAGTAACTTGCTGTCACCTGAAAAGTCTAATTGTATCCAGTTAGGGGAAGGAACTACTTCTCCTTCCACCGGTGTGTGGCTCTGTGACGGAGCCGGCCGCTGCAGCCCTTTATTTTCCCACTACAAAGACTGCAGACTGAAGAGTGACTATGTCTGAGCACAAAAGGAGTCATGTCTGGCTGTATTTTAGCTGTAAAGGCAGCAGTGATGCTGTGTGTGATGTGTGTGGAAAGACAGTGAAATATAGTGGTAACACTACAAACCTCGCTAAACATCTAAGGATAAGTCATAAGAGCGAATATGATGATATAATGAAACGGCGGTCTGAGGAGTAGGTCCAGTGCGAGAGGAATGTGTTAGGGCAAGACAGACTTCAGTCAGTGAATCTTTTGGCAGTAGCGGCAGACGTTATCCAGGTTAAAGAGAGATAGCGTGATAGTTGCGTTATCACTGACTGTGGAAAAGTTATTCACGTCTGTTAAAGATTTAGTTTTTTAATGTTCAAGAGTTCCCCGGAATCCCAGCATTCTTACAACAAGCTAACAGAAAGCAGTTTGTTCAAATAGAAAATACTAGTGAAACATGAAGTAAGCTATCCTAATGAAATAAATGCAACGAGTAGCTTTCCAGTGGATATAGAATATTTTGTTTCAAAACAAATGTTTATGTTTATTGTAAAAATGTTTATTATGTTTATTGTAAAATAAATGAGGTACTGATTTTCAAGGGTGCCTGATTTACATTTGTTGTTAAGAACAGCAAAAAGTAGATATGGAATATTTTGTGACAAGGTTGAGTCAAATTTCTTTATTTGTGTGTAATTTTCAACCTGTTTTACAAGTCTGAGATTTTCTTTATAATTAAATAATATGAGAGTAGTTTATTGTCTTGTCATTATGCAGCTATAATTTGGAATTGGTAAGCCTACAGCCTACTTTTTTACTTTACTTTAAACTAGTTGTCATATCATATTACACATAAAATACATAAAAAGTATTGGTATCGGTATCAGCAATACCAGCCTGGGTATTACTTGGTATCGGATCTAATGGGACTTAAGTGGTATTGCACATCACTAGTATTTAGCTGTAGTTAGCTGTAGTTACCTGTATTTAGCTGTAGTTACCTGTATTTAGCTGTAGTTACTTAGTTAGCTGTAGTTACCTGTATTTAGCTGTAGTTACTTATGTTAGCTGTAGTTACCTGTAGTTACCTGTAGTTACTCATGGTGAAGCTCATTTGCTAATCAGAATCGCTGAAATGTTCACAGGGTCTCAATCATTCTACAGCCAAATAAAATGTAGAAAGAAATGATGGAAGAGGAACGAAGGAATAACACAGACCTCAGTTTGAGAACCACTGGCCCTAGACTACATGTCCTGAGCAGGTGTTGTCAGTGTCCCGGGGCCCCCTGGAACCATCTCAGGGCCCCCAGTTTGAGAACCACTGGCCCTAGACTACTTGTCCTGAGCAGGTGTTATCAGTGACCCGGTGCCCCCTGGCACCATCTCATGGCCCCCAGTTTGAGAACCACTGGCCCTAGACTACATTTTGTCAGTGACCCGGGGCCCCCTGGCACCATCTCAGGGCCCCCAGTTTGAGAACCACTGGCCCTAGACTACATGTCCTGAGCAGGTGTTGTCAGTGACCAGGCTGTAAAACTGTTGACTAAGTTACAGACACTGATGACAAACTCCTGCTGATGATCCGGGAAACGTCTCTAACAGCAGTCACAATGTCATTGTTTGTGTCACACATGAAGAAGACAGGTCTCACTATTTGAAGAATTAAACTGGATTCCTCTCATTAATTAGACCTTGTGAATTTCTTTCATCCATTTATTTGTTATAGCATTAAGTTCTGAAGGTGAAAACCCTTTAAAGACATGAACATACAAACAGTGTAAAGTACCAGCAAGCCCAATAAAATGCATAAAGTAGCAGGTTTAACATGACTTAATATAACTTTTACACAGAACATTCAGTACATTAAGTTAATGAACCATTTAAACCATGAATATTTCACCAGACTTACTATATTGCACATACTGTAGGAGTTGCTAAATCTTTCACATCTGTATAGCTTCTTTTACGGGACTCTAACTACATGCTTTTAACCATATTAATCAATTATTGCTATTTTAATAATTAAACAATCTATATTTAATTATATAGTCAGCTCACTTAAGTCTTTTATATACTTATATCAGATGAATTTTAAGCAATATATTTTTTATAGTATTTAAGGTATTTAAACTATCCAAATCATGAATTACCAAATTAAACCAGACAAACTTACATCAAATTCAAGTAAATCAAATTTAGGTAAACAATTAACAAACCCTAATTGTTAAACAAAATATGAACATATACAAAAACATATTAACCCACTACACAAACACCACATGAATTGAAGATACGCTACTCAAACCAAAAGTGTGACCTACAGCGCATCATTTAATGCTACATTCATTCAGTGCTGCTCTTTGCCGTGGCATCAATTCCCAGTGCAAAAATAATAGCAACAATGCGCTGCCTTATCCGGCCCAGGCAGGTACAACAGAGTGTGGATTCGTTTCACCTGGTACTAATAAGGGAAGGCGGGGTGACGGGCGGTTTGCCGCAACATGTATAGTATATTATATAGAGCAGAGACCAAGGTGTAAGACATGGTAAATAATCGTTAAACAGATGCTGGCTCCTCTAATAGAGATGATATGAAATATTTACATGTTTGTTCAGTGAAGACCTCATATAGTGTGTGATATTGTGTGTGTAAGACTTCTCTCAACTGTCAGAATCCACTGTGTGAGATCAGATCACATCAGATCACATCAGACCAGGCCTCATGGTCATACTGTAAGAATAAGATGGATAAACAGACACAAACAGACAGAAAGTTGGGTTTCGATTGATCTGATTTTAGAAAGTGAAGGCAAATTAAATTAAAAGTAAATTAATTAAATAATCTTTTATTATCACACTCTCTCTCTCTCATTGTTTAACTGTTAATACCTCACATCATTAATTGTTAGCGTACAATATAGTCGATAACAGGTAAAATTAGTAAACACAAAGCCTCTAAAATCTACAGAATAAGTAACTTACTGTAGTTTCTCCAGTTTATATTGTGTATCATTCAGTATCTCAGAGAGCAGCTTCACTCCTGAGTCTCCTGTTTTATTATCATTCAGATCCAGTTCCCTGAGCTGTGATGAGGAGTTTGATTTCAGAGCTGAAGCCAGAGCAACACAACCGTCATCTGTAATTCCACACTCCCACATCCTATAGAGGGAAAAAACACAAAGCTCTAAAGGAAATATATCGGAGGGTAGACACTGATTCTCTGGATGTTTTGTTTTATTGTCACTGCTGCTGTTTATTAGACTGCCGTTCTCTCTCTCTCTCTCTCTCTCTCTCTCTCTCTCTCTCTCTCTCTCTCTCTCTCTGTCTCGGTCTGTTTGCCTTTCTCTCTCATTCTCTCTCTCTCTCTCTCTCTCTCTCTCAGACACATAAACCTAAGTCAGGTATCATAAAAAACAAAATACAAATTACTTACAAACATAACATGCATGTAGACATATTACACAGAACTACAGAGACTAAGTACGGTAAAAAGCAGTCACACAGAAGTTAAAAGATGAACAGACATCCAATAAGAAAATGATTTGCATATGATTTACAAACATTACATAAGATGGACACCCTTATGCTTGAACATGTCCAATAACAGAACACAAGGTCGGGGGGGCCGTTCCTCCCAATCACGCCCCTCCAGGTGTCACTGTCACTGCTCACGTGGGCAGTGACAGTGACACCTGGAGGGCTGTTCCTCCCAATCACGCCCCTCAAGGTGTCACTGTCTCTGCCCACGTGAGCGTTGAAGTCCCCCAGTAGAATGATGGAGTCCCCGGTCGGAGAACTTTCCAGCACCCCTTCCAGACACGCCAAGAAAGTCGGGTACTCTACACTGCCATTTGGCCCGTAAGCACAAATAACCGTGAGAGACCTATCCCCGACCCGAAGGCGCAGGGAAACAACCCTCTCGTTCACCGGGTTGAACTCCAACACATGGTTGCTGAGCTGGGGGGCTATGAACAAGCCCACACCAGCCCGCCGCCTCTCACCATGGGCAACTCCAGAGTAGTAGAGAGTCCAGCCTCTCTCAAGGAGTTGGATTCCAGAGCCCAAGCTGTGTGTGGAGGTGAGCCCAACTATGTCTAGTCGGCATCTCTCAACCTCCAGCACCAGCCCAGGCTCCTTCCCCCCTAGCGATGTGACATTCCATGTCCCTAGCGCCAGATTTCGTGTCTGCGAATTGGGTCGCCGAGGCCCCCGCCTTTGACTGCCACCCAATCCACATTGCACTGGCCCCTTACGGTTTCTCCTGCAGGTGGTGGGCCCACAGGAGATCAGTCCCACGTCGCTCTTTTGGGCTGAGCCGGCCGGGCCCCGTGGGGCAAGAACCGGCCACCAGGCGCGTGCATGCGAGCCCCAACCCCGGGCCTTGCTCCAGGGCGGGGCCCCGGTTGTGCCTTACCATCCGACATCACGGACCTTGAAGCACATGGCACCAGGATACCCTAGGTCGGAGGTCGATGATCGACTTTGTGGTTGTTTCATCTGACCTCCAGCCATATGTCTTGGACACTCGGGTAAAGAGAGGGGTGGAGCTGTCAACTGATCACCACCTGGTGGTGAGTTGGATCCGATGGCGGGGAGGAAGTTGGACAGACTTGGCAGACCCAAATGTACCGTGAGGGTCTGCTGGGAACGTTTGACAGAGTCTCCAGTCATAGAGATCTTCAACTTCCACCTCCGGCAGAGCTTCAACCAGATCCCGAGGGAGGTTGGAGACACTGAGTCTGAGTGGACCATGTTCTCCACCTCCATTGTCGACGCGGCCGCTTGGAGCTGTGGCCGTAAGGTATCCGGTGTCTGTCGTGGTGGCAATCCCCGAACCCAGTGGTGGACCCCGGAAGTAAGGGATGCCGTCAAGCTGAAGAAGGAGTCCTATCGAGCCTGGTTGGCTCGGGGGTACTGAAGGACCAAGCGAGCTTCGGAGGCAAAAACTCAGGTCTGGGAGGAGTTCGGTGAGGCCATGAAGAAGGACTATCGGTTGGCCTCGAAGAATTACTGGCAAACCGTCCGGTGCCTCAGGAGTGGGAAGCAGTGCCCTGCCCACACTGTTTACAGTGGGAGTGGGAATCTGCTGACTTTGACTGGGGACATCCTCGGATGGTGGAAGGAATACTTCGAGGTTCTCCCCAACCCCACCGACATGTCTTCCACTGAGGAAGCAGAGGGCGGGGGCTCACAGGATTTCGTCTCTTCTTTTTTCAGATGATGTTGTCCTGCTGGCTTCTTCAAATCAGGACCTTCAGCGTGCACTGAGATGGTTTGCAGCCGAGTGTGAAGCGGCGGGGATGAGAATCAGCACCTCCAAGTCCGAGGCCATGGTACTCAGTCGGAAAAGGGTGGCTTGCCCCCTTCAGGTTGGTGGAGAGCTCCTGCCTCAAATGGAGGAGTTTAAGTATCTTGGGGTCTCGTTCACGAGTGAGGGAAGGATGGAGCAGGAGATCGACAGGCAGATTGTTGTATCTTCTGCAGTGATGCGGTCGATATACCGATCTGTTGTGGTGAAGAAAGAGCTGAGCCATAAGGCGAAGCTCTCTATTTACCAGTCGATCTACGTTCCTACCCTTACCTATGGTCATGAGCTTTGGGTCATGACCGAAAGGACGAGATCCCGGATACAGGCGGCCGAAATGAGTTTCATCCGCAGGGTGGCTGGGCGCTCCCTTAGAGATAGAGGAGCTCGGTCACTCGGGAGGAGCTCAGAGTAGAGCCGCTGCTCCTCCAAATCGAGAGGAGTCAGCTGAGGTGGCTCGGTCATCTGTTTCGGATGCCTCCTGGACGCCTCCCTGGGGAGGTGTTCCGGGCATGTCCAACCGGGAGGAGGCCCCGGGGAAGACCTATTACACGCTGGAGGGACTATGTCTCTCGGCTGGCCTGGGAACGCCTCGGTATTCCCCCGGAAGAGCTGGAGGAAGTCTGGGCATCCCTGCTTGGACTGCTGCCGCCGTGACCTGGCCCCGGATAAGAGGTAGAAGGATGGATGGATGGACATTACATAAGAGAATGATTTACATACATCGTTGGTTTGATTTCAGCCATTGTTTAAGGTTTTTTTTTTAAAGGTTAAGTAATTGTCACAATTCCTAACTTGAGCTGGTAATGTATTCCATGACTGTGTGCCACTGATAGACACCACCATTTGGATAAATTTAGCTCCGCGCCATTGTACATTACAGTCTCCTTTGCTTAATGCTCTAGTGTGTACTTGGTGATGGGCCAAGCCCTTTCAAAACTTTAAAAATGAGACAGAACAGAAATCCAAAAATGTCTGATAACTGTCAAGATCTAGAATATTATATTTACTTAGAATATTACAGTGATGAAAATGTATAGGCTTCCTGTCAAGAATTTTCAATGTTTCTTGAAGAGAGACTTGAGGGGTTTTAAGATGCTCTCAGTTGTATGAGACCAAGTTGTATAACAGTAAGTTCATTCATTCATTTTCTACCGCTTATCCGAACTTCTCGGGTCATGGGGAGCCTGTGCCTATCTCAGGTGTCATCGGGCATCAAGGCAGGATACACTCTGGACGGAGTGCCAACCCATCACAGGGCACACACACACTCTCATTCACTCACACACAATTGACAATTTTCCAGAGATGCCAATCAACCTACCATGCATGCCTTTGGACCGGGGGAGGAAACCGGAGTACCCGGAGGAAACCCCCGAGGCACGGGGAGAACATGCAAACTCCACACACACAAGGCGGAGGCGGGAATCGAACCCCCAACCCTGGAGGTGTGAGGCGAACATGCTAACCACTAAGCCACCATGCCCCCATAACACTAAGATATGTGAGTAAATATCATTGCATACATATAAGCCTTTGCTGACTCAACAGTAAGTAAAGGCCCTATATGTTGGAAATTTTATGTTAAATTTTATAATATTTGATTTTTTTAACATGTTGTTTAAATGTCAGATGTGAATCAAAGACCACACCAAGATACTTAAATTGTTCTACCACATCTAGTCTCTCTCCACTGACTAAGAGAGATGGCTCTGGCCCCTCTGCTGGCTGCCGTGAGAAGAACATGCAGACAGATTTTGTAGTATTCAGATGTAAACATGAGTTTCTGAGCCAAAGGGACACTGGTACCATGGCCCCAGAAAGTATTGCAGCAGCTTCTTGTTTTGTTTTTGTGTGATTATACAATACTGTATCGTCAGCGTATAATTGCATTTTGATATTTGAACAGGCATTTGGTAAGTTATTTACATAGAGACTGAATAAAATCGGCCCCAGTATTGAGCCTTGAGGGACTCCAGCAGAACAAGTAAGATAAGATGACTGTGAATTTCCTATTTGTACAGCTTGTTAAGGAGCGGTTAAGGAGTTGGTTTGAGGAAGTGCTATGCTGTGCCACTTCCCAGTGGCTTGTTGGTGGAGAGGTCTCAGACACCGTGAGCATGAGGAGCAATGAGCAAAATCATTATCCAATAAGATCCATTAAGTTATTCAATAAGATATGATAAATATCTTTCTGATTCTGATTCTGAATAGTTTAGAGTTAACTGATAATTTTCTGAACTATTTGGTAAAGTAAAATTAAATTAAACGTTACTTTGTGTAGAGCCAAAAATTGTTGCTATTTTTTAACTGCTTTAGTCCTGGAGAGCAATTGATTTCTTTTAGTGTTGTCAAGCATTAGCAGATGGCTTTCACGGGTTAACGGCAAGTGGCTAAATGTTCATTAACGACATGAAGGGAGACGGGTTTGTTTTAAAGAGCTGATTAAATTTCAGGATCATGGAGTCTTAACATCACAGACATCTGTCAGAATTAGAACATTTTAAACACAAAAGCTTGGCCTTCAATCTCAGAGGATGATTAGATGCTATTTAACTATCCTTTAAAAAAAAGAAATTCTTGCTTCTATTCAGTTTATTCTTCATAGGAAAGCTTTGGGGCTCAATGGCTTTCCACTAGAATTTTATAAAAATTTCTCCTGAACATTCCGCTATTTTTATGTCAGTACTTGGAAATCTTTTAAATGACACTCCAGAGTGCTGCAACACTGCCTCTTTCAGTCTGATTCTTAAATAGGAAAAGAATACATCAAACTGTGTGTCATTGTCAGAACAACCCCTGCCACTCCCCCGAGGTGGGCGTTCTCCACAGTACTTCCTGGTTCTTTGCTGGTATTTAAACAATGTTCACTAAATGCACCACGCAGAGTATCGTCACTCTGTGCAAACCAAGCCTTTGTTTTGCCTTGTGCTCATTGTGTGTTTTCTGTTTATGACCATTACTATCGATTATTGTATTATTCTCTATTTAGCTTGCCCTCGTCTGTACTTTTGCCTTGCTGACTGTTTGCCTGTGTTTATTGACCTTCCTGTCTCTCTTTTCCCATCTACGATTCTGTTTTCTTGGTGCAACGGGCTAAAGTTTGATCACAATTTTAAGGTCATTATGCAAGTTGATTTGGCATTGCTCAGACAACATACACTCTTTACTGAATATAATACATAATCTGACTGTAGATGATGACCCAGCTGCTCTAATATCCCTTGATGGATGGTTGAATGAGGTTTTCTGTTTTAAATGGTGGAGAAGTTTTATTTGGGCCCTAAATTTACTCACCTATTTAGACTTCTTTACTCTTACTCCATTTCCTGTAGCCAGGGTTGCCCCTTATCACGACTCCTGTATAGCCTGCCACTTGCAATCAAGATGGCACCACTGTGTTTAGCCTGCCACTTGCTCCTCTTCTTTTTCATGTTTTTGCTACTGTCTTGTCGTTTACTGTGTATGATCGTACCACGTTGATGGAACTGCGTTGTACAACTAATCACCTCTTAAAAACCCAGTCCTTTAAACCACCACCGCCACCGTTGACATTAATTCCTCCTTTCCTGAGACGCCCTTTCTGTCTGCTACCAGACGCAGTCGGAGAGGCGGGTTAGATGTCAGGCTGAGGACTCACCTGGATTCTCCGTCTCCGAAGTGTCAAGATCAACCAGAATTTGGCAATGCTAGATTGTGGAAATGCTACCGATGGCTTTGGCCGGTTGGCTCCAACACTGGTGTTCCATTTCCTTGTCCCCGCCGCGTTGAAACATCCAACCGGGGTTGTGTCCAAGGAAACCTCAGTCGTGTGACATCGTTGCCTGTCACTTTGTCACTTTGTAACACCAGATCACTCAATAGCAAAACATTTGATGTCATCTCCTCTCACAATTTGGATCTGTTAATCCTCACCAAAACCTGGCTTCCTCCAGGTGACGTCAGTGCCTTTTCGGAAATCCTCCCCTCTGGTTACCTTTACCTTAACATGCCGTGGCAAACGGGTAGGGTGGGGGGATAGCCACCATACATAGACAGTCCCTGAAAGTGCCGCCAGTTGTCCACTAGAGGGTATTCCAGCTTCGAGTTACAAGTATTTGTGCTTATACTACCCTGTCCGATTTTATGTGCAGTAATCTACCGGCCACCCAAATTAAACAAGGATTTTTTAATTGAGTTCTCAGAGTTTCTGACAGAGTTTTTAGCAAAGTTTGACAATCTTCTAATCTGTGGTGACTTTAACATTGATGCTTGCTGCCCCTCTGATAAACCTGCTATTGAATTTAAGGCTGCTATTGAATTTAAGACTTTTAGACTCATTAGATCTGGCTCAATCCATTTCCTGTCCCACCCATAGGTCACACTCTTGACTTTATTATCTCTCGTGGGGTGATTGTGTCAACTTGTGAGGTCATGGATTTTCCCATCTCTCATACGGTTTGACATTTGTGCTGTTTCACCTGCACCAACATCTACTGCCCCTCATCGCCGTTGCATTATTACCTCATCTACAGTCGATGATTTTTTGTCCCCCCATTGTTGTCATGTCTACTTGTGCAGCGCAATGCATGCTAGAGAACTTTGATGCAGTTACTCTGGTAGACCTGCCCTCTAGATGCTGTTCCTTCCAGGATTTTGAAGGAGGCTGTTGACATCATAGGTCCCATCCCTGTGATTGTAAATAATCGTTCTGCATTTGACACTCTCCATAATTGCCTTCAGGATATCATACAGTGGCTTTCCTAGAGCTTCCTTCATCTGAATGACTGAGTACATCGTGTTTGGCCCAGATTCACCCAGCAGTTCTCTTATTTATGGTCCTCTAACACCTCAGTTTGCACCTACCATGCGTAACCTGGGTGTTATCTTTGACAAGAGTATGCACTTCGATATACAGATCAGTGCAGTAGTGAAGGCGAGCTTTTACCAGCTAAGACTACTCAGCAAGGTCAAATCATTCTTGTCCCAAGCTGACCTTTAAAAAGCTATACATGCCTTCGTCAGCTTGAGGATTGACTACTGTAATGCTCTCTACACTGGACTTAATCAATCACATCTCAATCGGCTCCAAATGGTACAAAACGCACATCTTCTCTCCAACACCTCCAAACGCTCACACATCATCCCTGACCTCCACTCACTTCACTGGCTTCCAGTGCGGTTTAGAATGGAATATAAGGTCTGCTGTTTGTGTTCACGGCCATCAATAGTCTGGCTCCGGCCTACCTCGCCGAATTAATAAAGGTCTACCAACCAGCTAGATCTCTTCGCTCAATTGGACATACCTCTCTGGTCACTCCCAAGTATAAATATAAAAAGTTTGGAGGCCGGTCATTTGCCTTTTATTGCCTTTTATAAATTACACCTTTTAAGGGCTTAAATAGACCCGTAAAACGTCCTCGTCATTTAACCCTTTAAGAAATTTAATTAAATGACATTGATTCAATTGACATTGAATTCTATACAGGAGCAAAAAACTTTATATTCATACATAGGACATATCTCACCCAGGAAACTGTGGTAGCTCAAGAGTAAAATAACATTTATGTATATGTTCTTAGACTATAAGAAAATTCAACCATTTCAGCGGTTCTGAGGTGTATAAAATTGTACAGAAAATGCTGGCTCCAAACTTCTCAAGGCTCAAATTCAGCTCATGCAGACCTTGGCAAGGTTCTCCTGATCAGGAGATAATCAGGCATTGTAATGTAGCCAATGACCGACAATGTTTTCATGTCTTCAATCTCTGCGTTTGAATCATGTTTGTAAAAACTCAATGTAATGAATGATCAGAGATATTCATCTCTTGTGAACTAAATTGTGACACTTTTCCTCTTGAATGTGCCTACCAGCATGCAATATTTTCAAAACATCCACAACATTCGTCTTCTCAGATACCACCTGTCAAGTTGTGGTTGGCACAAGTGGCTAAACCCTTGCCTTTGGAAAAACCTGGTGTGGGCATCTTTATGGAAATTATTTGAACAAATCAAGACCTTAGTCTAGGATCTGTGGGTTCCCCCTCCTTCTCTTTTTCCTTGGAAGGCCTTGTTCTTGTTTGCCTTTCCCTTCATCTTACAGAGTGTGCCGATACATCGCTGAGTATGATATTTATTTAGTGACTTGGGTCTGCTCTTGATTGTTATTGAGAAATCAATAAAAAAATAAATTTCAAAAATTTAAATTGATCTTACTCCAGTTTCTCCAGTGTACAGTGTGGACTCTTCAGTCCATCAGAGAGCAGCTTCACTCCTGAATCCTGCAGTTTATTGCGACTCAGGTCCAGTTCTGTCAGTCTGGAGGAGTTTGAGCTGAGAACTGAGGACAGAAACCTACAGCTTTCCTCTGTCAGATTACACCCACGCAGACTGGAAGAGAAATGATTATATATAAAGAATATGAGTATTACTTAGCAATGGAGGAAAATGTTACTGTGTGTGTGTGTGTGTGTGTGTGTGTGTGTGTGTGTGTGTGTGTGTGTGTGTGTGTGTGTGTGTGTGTGTGATATGTCTTACTCCACTTTCTCCAGTGTACAGTGTGGATTCTTCAGTCCATCAGAAAGCAGCTTCACTCCTGAATCCTGCAGTTTATTGTCACTCAGGTTCAATTTTCGCAGTCTGTAGGTGAGTACTGAGGACAGAACTCTACAGCTTTCCTCTGTCAGGTTACAATCACGAAGACTGGATAACAGTGAGAGAGTAATATCTTGTAAGAAACTGTTTCTTTCACAATGAAGCCTTCTAAATACCACAGATTTTATATCTTGTTTATCTTACTAAAGATCTTACTTTAAAATAACTGTTGAACTGTTAGATTTTTTGTTAGCTCAGTGGCTAAGCTGTTTGGACTAAACTTCTGCTGAGAAGGTAATGTAAATATGTAAATACACTGTTTCTGCAATCTTGTCTTTATCTCCCCATTGTATTAGAAGTTTTTTTTGTCTATTTATATCAAATATTTCCTTGGATTCATGTACAAAATTGAATTCTTGTTTATCTACATTGTTGTTGTTTTCCTTCCTCATTCAGCTGATTCCTATTCGGGGTTGCTAAAGCAGATCATCTGGTCTGCATATTTAATTTGGCACAGGTTTTACACCAGCAGCCATTCCTGATAACCCTCCTGATACAACCTCTCACACTGTCCTGCAGATGATATACAGCTCTGTTATAAATACTGTCATCCAAAACAAAACTGAACTCAAAACTCCAATAGTTCATCACCATGCTGAACTAGATCCTGAACTTTCTGTAAGATCGTCCTCAGACAGTGAGACTGGGCCTCCATCTGTCCTCCACAACTCTGAGGACTAGCACACGACAGGGATGCATACTAAGCCCCGTCCTCTACTCTCTTTATATAATTCACATTCTCTCTAACGTGTTCTTGCATTCATACCTAACCCCATCATAATGTTTGCAGATGACACAACAGTGATTGAATTGCTCTTTGACAGAAGAATGATGAATCAGTTCAGCAGAGGTGCAGAACCTGATGAGCTGGTACTCAGAGTACAACCGGTCCCTCAACACCACCCAGACCAATCTTGGGAATCAAGGGAATTGTTGTGGAGTGAAGTGTGTACATTTCACGAGTCTCTTTTTTTATCATATCAACACAAGCCAGTTAATTTAGTCAACCCACTGGCTCCACCTTCTTCATCCTCCATGACTGCAGAAGACTTTGCTTCTTTTTTCCAGGAGAAGATTGAGGAAATCTGCAGGTCCTTCACTTCAGCCCTGACTGCACCTACATCTCACAGTATGGATTCCCCTACATCTTCGTTGTCGCGTTGTAGCAGCAGAAGAGATTTTACAACTCATCCAGTCTGGCAATCCTACCACCTGCCCATTGGATCCACTCCCTTCCACTATGCTCCAGACCATCTCACAAGACCTTCTGCCCTTCATTACCACTATCATCAGTAGATCCATAGCATCTTGTCAGGTACCACTTGCAAGAGAACAAGAGATATCCCCATCCTAAAGAAACCTGCTCTGGATCCATCAGACATCAGTAACTACAGACCGGTATCACTTCTCTCGTTTCTTTCAAAAATTCTTGAACACATTGTCTATAATCAACTGTCTGTCTATCTCTCACAGAACAACCTCCAAGACCCCAACAGTCTGGCTTTAAAGCAGCTCACTCTACAGAGACAGCCCTTTTGGATGTCTCTGAGAAACTACATGCTACCAGATCAGCCAAACCTGTATGTTGCTAGGTCATCCGTCCACATCCTCCTTGACCTTTCAGCAGCGTTTGATACGGTCAACCACAAGACTCTCTCTGGAGATGTAAATTTCTTTAACAAAAAGATATGTTTTTAAAACTGGAAAGAGAACAGTATAATCTGATGATCTTACTCCAGTTTCTCCAGTGTACAATGTGGACTCTCCAGTCCAGCAGAAAGCAGCTTCACCCCTGAATCCTGCAGGTTATTCTCACTCAGGTTTAGTTCTCTCAGTGTGTAGAAGTTTGAGATAAGAGCTGAGGACAGAACACTAAAGCTACGCACTGTTAGATTACACCGACGGAGTCTGAAACAGAAAACAAATAGAGTTCAATATTATTAAAATTAATAATGCAGTAAAATGTTATGTCTTTATTGTTAATAATAGCTAGTTATTAACTTTTATATAAAAAAAAATGTTCACAGTTAAACAGCCTCAGATGACAATAAAAGATCTTAACAGAACAATATGTACTGTAGTCATTTCTCCCAAAAAGTAAACCAACGTGTAAAACCATTTAGGAAAAAAAATTCACCCTATAATTCAGTATTGCATGTATTTAGCAGTTAGAACCACTTTTAGCAACAATAATGTGTTTCCTGTAGACATTGTTAAGTCTCTTACATTGCTTTGTAAATTTTGTCCACTTTTATTGTTTTTGTTGTTGCTTTTTTCTTTGTTTAAATGAATACTTTTACAATATAATTTTCATTGTTTTAATAATTTGAAGGCTGAGGAAAACCCATCTACCTGAGGAAAACCCTGACCATGTTTATCTTTTCTTTTTTTTTAATGAAGCTGGTGATGCCCACACAACTGTTACCTTTTGCAATTTCTGTATAAACTTTTTTAAAAATTAAAATTACTCACTCCACTTTTCTGTAGGCTTTGACCACTGGCAGCAGTCTCAGAAGACATTCATCTGATGGATCATATTTCCTCAAATCAAACACATCCAGCTCCTGTTCTGAGTTCAGTAACACAAACACCAGAGCTGACCACTGATCAGGAGAGAGTCTGGTGTCACTGAGGCATCTGTTACCTCCACTGTTCACATAAGTCTGTACTTCCTGCACTAGAGAGTGATCATTCAGTTCATTCAGACAGTGGAACAGATTGATGGATTTCTCTGGAGATGGATTCTCCCTGATCTTCTCCTTGATGTACTTGATTATTTCCTGTTCGTTCTGAGAGCTACTTCCTGTCTGTGGCATTAAGCCTTTTAAGGGAGTCTGATTGGACTCCAATGAGAGACCCAGAAGGAAGCGGAGGAACAGGTCCAGGTGTCCATTCTTACTCTGTATGGCCTTGTCCACTGCAGACTTCAGGAGATCAGACATGTTTGGATTTCTGAAGTAACTGAAGAAGCCAGTGCTTTGCAACACATTTGTCTTCTTCAGAATGAAAGACATTAATGTGTATAAAGCAGCCAGAAACTCCTGAACACTCAGATGTATGAAGCTGAACACCTTCCCCAGGTGAAGCCCAAACTCCTCTCTGAAGATCTGAGTACACACTCCTGAGTACACTGACACTTCTCTGACATCAATGCCACACTCTCTCAGGTCTTCCTCATAGAAGATCAGGTTTCCTTTCTCCATCTGGTGGAAAGCCAGTTTTCCCAGTGCCATGATACTCTCTGTGGTCTGCTGAGGATCAGGGTCACATTTCTGATGGTACTTTTGATCCTTGTGTTTGATCTGAAAGATCAGGAAGTGTGTGAACATTTGAGTAAGAGTCTTGGGGATCTCTCCACCCTCTGCTTCACCCAACATTCTCTCTAGAACAGTGGCTGAGATCCAGCAGAAGACTGGGATGTGGCACATGATGTAGAGGCTTCTTGAAGACTTCAGGTGTGTGATGATTTTATTGGCCAGGCTCTGATCACTGATCCTCTTCCTGAAGTACTCCTCTTTCTGAGGATCACTGAACCCTCGTATCTCTGTTACCAGGTCTACACACTTAGGAGGGATCTGATTGGCTGCTCCTGGTCTTGTGGTTATCCAGAGGAGAGCAGAGGGAAGCAGATTCCCCTTGATGAGGTTTGTCAGCAGCACATCCACTGAGGCTGACTCTGTCACATCACACACTCTCTCATTCTTCTGGAAATTTAGAGGAAGTCGACACTCATCCAGACTATCAAAGATGAACAAGACTTTATAAGCAGTGGAGTCTATTAAGTATAATTCTTTAATTTCTGGGAAAAAGTGATGAAGAAGTTTCATCAGACTGAGATTTTTCTGCTTCATCAGATTCAGCTCTCTAAAGGGAAGTGGGAACATGAAGGTGACGTCCTGATTTACTTCTCCTTCAGCCCAGTCCAGAATGAACTTCTGCACAGAGACTGTTTTTCCAATTCCAGCAACTCCTTTAGTCAGCACAGTTCTGATGGACTTGTCTTTAAAGATCTCATTACATTTGATGGGTTTCTCCTGTGTTGCTGGTCTCCTGGATGCTGCCTCAATCTGTCTCACCTCATGTTCATTATTGATGTCTCCACTCCAACCCTCTGTGATGTAGAGCTCAGTGTAGATCTCATTCAGAAGTGCTGAGCTTCCAGGCTGTGAGATTCCTTCATTAATTCTTTTAGATTTTTCTCCCAGTTTGGATTTGAGTTGTTTCTGATACTCAGAGTTCTTATCTATCTCTGACAAAAAGACAATAAATATTTATTATTTATTACAATATTCTGTACTGTTTAAATGCACAATTGTACATTTTCTATTGGAGTTCTATCATTTTTTTCAGGTCACTGATTTGGTTCTTGTTTATAAAAGTGATCCATTTTTATTACATTTACCATCAGACTGCTCATACAATATGATGACTCTCTTGCTCACAGATCAGCTTCATACATGAAAGTGATGTAAAACAATAAAATGACAAAGTTCTTCCTCTGATTTTAAACTAATTAAATAATTGTGTAATAAGAGCTCTTACTGTTGTGCAGTGTGTTAGCGAGATCTGTGTGGTTCATGTTCTTCAGGACATGCAGTGTGATCTTCAGCGCTCCGTCTCTCACACTGTGCAGATCCTCCTCATCCTCCACCTCCCTCTCAGTGCATGCTGGGTAATCCAGACTCAGGAGCTTCCTAAACCTCTTCAGCTCATTCTTCATCAGAGTGATGACTTTTTGTTCCAGCTCCTGGTCAGAATTACAGAGAAACAGAATATAAGCTTAAATAGTGAGAAATGATTCAGTTTCTTATGGTAGAAACTATTCACTATTCATTACACCACATCAAGCTGTACAGTTAGGTCCATATATATTTGGACACTAACACAGGTTTTGTTATTTTAGCTTGTAGCCTTGCTACATTATTAAGGCCCACAAAAACAATACATTATGCACATACTTGCTTTTTGGCTGTTAAAAAGAGGCCCAGTTTTGTTAATGCATATATATCATTTTATTTGTGTTTCAGGCCTTAATTTAAGTTCATTGTTTGTTTTGAGCTGGTTTTGAGTTTGTATGCCTTATATCAACATCCTTTATTTATGTTGTTAATTTTGGGGGACTTTTAGGTTGAAACCCTATCATGGGTAATTGAAGGGACTTTTATTTTGAAGGAGTACACCGGAGAGGAAGGAAGGCCTAGAGAATAAAGTAGGCAATGTTTGGAAGTTGTGCATGCTGGTGCTTCCCTACAAGTTCTCTCCAGGAAAAGGTCTCCAGTTGAAACGAGGGTGGAGTTTCATGGCTGCTAAGTTTCAAGAGACAATTGGATTACTTTTTTGTTCTTCTCTTCAACCTTGGGATTTATCTATTTTTTCGGATTATTCATTGTTTCTGCAGGGACTGAGCGAGGCCTAACTAAGGACCAACTAAAGACAAGCAGCTAAGTGGTGAACAGGTGGTGTTTGTATCTGCTGTCTTAATATATACATTTGTATTCTATCTAGTTGTGTGGAATTTTTGTCCTGTCCTTTTCTGGCCGCTTTCTATTTAAACACAGTATTTGAGTGCCGAATGTTAGTGTAACTGTAGGTCCAAGAACTCACTGAGACCGATTTGTTACAAGCTGTTTATCAAAACATATTCAAAATACAGTTATATAATTAAAATGTGCTTAAAGTACAGACACTCTTCAGTAATATGAGAGTATTGACATCAAAATTGGAAGATAAATTTAGGAATTACAGCTCCCTAATTTGTATGTAATGTGTATCTTTTACAAGGAACCAAAGGTAATTGGACAATAGCCTCAAAAGCTATTTCATGAGCTGCATGGGCTTTTCCCTCCTTAAACCATAGATAAAAAAAAGGAATTGATTTCAATTTGGAAACTTCGGTCAAAAGAACTCTCAATGGAATTGAAACAGACTATCATTAGGATAAAAAAAAAAAAAAAAAACAGAAGAAATCCATCAGAGAGATATCAGAAATGTTAGAAGTGGCCAAACAAAAAAGAAAAGAGCGCATTGGTGAGCTGAGGAACATAAAAAGGCCTGAACATCCACAAAGACAACAGTGGTGGATGATAGCAAGATCCTGTCCATGGTGAAGAAAAACCCCTTCATAACATCCACTGAAGTGAAGAACACTGCAAGAAGTAGGTGTATCAATGTCTAAGGGTTTTTTTACACCCCTTTTGGTCACTTCCTGCATTTTCTGTGATCAGATAGCTACCTGATGGTAAAAAGACCAGGTTTAAATGCCCTCCGAAATGTTTTGGAGACGGATATAAATCCGATGGTACAAACCCCTTCAGGAGGTGGTCTGGGACGCGTTTCAGATGAAACTGGACAGGTGTAAATGAATGTGGTTGTTCGAGCCACATACGTCAGAGCTATACTCCTCTCAAACGGAACTACGTCACTCACAGGTGACTCACGAGTCGTGCATCGCGCCAGAAACAAATATGTTTTCTCACCAGCGCTCCTCCAATCTTTCACCCAGGCGTCTCGTTGGGTCTTAAAACGCACTGCTGCTGCCAGCGAAAATGCAACAAACAGTAAAGGCTGTTTTTTGTAGCAACCGCATACACAAGTGTATTCCATTTCAATTACCCCGGAAATTAGGTCAAATACATTAGCATTTTGGGCAGGAGTAGAAAGATCGGATCGATATCCGATTCGCCGAGACGCATTTATATGGCCTAATGTAAATGGAACAGTTTTAACAAATCAGATGGCTATCAGATCAGAGACAACACATGAAGTGACCGGGTGTAAAAAGGTGCAAACCATTATTCAGCCTCAAAAATAGAAAATACAGACTGGACTTTGCCAAAAAAAAAAACACATAAAGAATCTGGTCCAGTACTGGAGCAATATTTTTTGGACAGATGAAACTAGGTTCCAAAGCACACCACATACTCTGTAAAACATGTTGGAGGCAATGTGATGGTGTCATGATGCGGGGCAAGGAAGTGGACCCAAACACAGGATAGCCAAAATAAGCAGGGTTTAATAACAAAGGAACACGAAACAACACACAGACTAGAGACAGGACAAAGACAACAGTAGATTCCGTGCTGCCATCAGCAACACGGCACACTTAAATACAAAAGACAATCATATACAATTAGGAACGGGTGTAGAAACGGGGAGGAACAGATGAGGGCAGGGCAGACACGTGATGAGGAACATAAACAAACAAGTTCACGTGGCCAAAGTCCGGGCTGAGTCAGGACAGATGGCATGGGCATGCATGGCTTCCAATGGCACTGGGTCACTAGTGTTTGTTGGTGACAGAAGACAGGAGCAGCCGAATGAATTCTAAAGTGTATAGAGGTATATTTTCTCCTCAGATTCACAAAATTGTTGCTACCAGAGGTGGGAAGTAACGGAGTAAAAATACTTCGTTACTGTACTTAAGAACATTTTTCTGGTATCAGTACTTTACTCCACTTTTTATTTTTCAGACAACTTTTGACTTTTATTCCTTACATTTTTACACAAATATCTGTACTTTTTACTTCTTACATTTCCCAAACGGACTCGTTACTTTTAGTATTCTTCCTTCTCATTGGACGCTGTTTCCAGCCTATCATCCTATCATTGTGTGGCTTTTTCCCCATGTGACTGGTGTACTGTATTATTTACTGGCTATCAGACATAGACTAAGGATAGCGGAGCTAACAATGAGCAGCGCCTACAAAAGGAATGGCTACTGTTCATTCAGAGGGAGTCACCGATGTTAAAGTAACTAACAACGAGGACATTCCTGAACACACATGGCCATATATGAGGGAGATGTTTGTAATAATCGGCGTCAAAAAGGATTCCTGGCGAATGCGTTGTGAATTGTGTCACCCAGGGGGGGTTCTAGCCCTTTATTAGGGGGCTTCAGCCCCCTGTCTGTAATCTCAGCCACCCTAAAACTATAAGGATCATTTTTACTTTCATAAATAAACAATAAAAATGACGTTAAAATGCAGGACGTGTCGTCGATGGGAAAGAAAATTATTTATCAGTTTGATCCAAGAGCGATTTTATTTACTTTGCTTTTACACGCGTGTGTTGTAGTGTTTCACACGTGCGTCTTCAGCTGTCTGCTGTATTAGAACGGAGAAGCACAGGTACGCGCAGCGTGCACGCGCAGTCAGAGCTGGAGGCGTTTATCTATAACGTTAATCGGCGGAAAGACGCAAAGACGGCAACCAAAAGCAGTGAAATGTCACTATTCTTACTCTATCTTTTGATTTAAATACCAGCAGTTCAGCACAGTGCTCTAACTAAACAATTGGGCACTCACACTAAAACTACAAATTCCTGGAACTATATTGACATTTGGAATATTCAACGACTTGGGGAATTTGTCATAGCGGTCTACCAGTCTGCTATTGCTGGCAGTTTACAATCCTAAATCAGGACAACACAGCTGCCCACACTCAAACAGAAGAGAAAATGCCTTCTTTTGGATCTCAATCCACCTGCTGCTCAAACTGCCACAGACTTCTACAAAAGATTGCAGTTCTCGAAACAAAGTTACTTGTGATGCTGCCGACCCTGCCAGAACATACAGCAGAGCTTCATCGTGGTCCCTCTCAACATAAAGCTGGTGAGTCCTGTGAACCTAATGCTTCTAAACAGGTCAGAGTGAGCTCAGAGAAACTTAAAGTAATTGAGGACACAAACCGATGACATAAACAGGGTGCGAGACCCAAAGGTGCTGCATTAGCATCATCTACCCCTGATATGGGTCCAGCTCGAGTAGCTAATATTGGTATTCCACCACCCCCTCTGCGGCTTGAAAATAGATATGAAGCAATAGTGGGTTTGGGTGAAGAATCCCCAAATGTAAATGGACACAGATCACATCAGACAGTAGCTAACGGAGCAAACAGATGCTCAATATCAATTGGCGCTCCACTCAGACAGAAGCCAAGCCAGGCACACTGATAGTAGGTGACTCTATTATCAGAAACATTGGAAGCAAGGCTACTCGTACATACTGTTTTCCTCGGGCAACGGTTTCTGATGTTAACAAGGAACTTTGCAACATTCTGATGAAACATAAGTCTCTCAGTCGGACTGTCATACATGTGGGAAAGAATGATATTTGGAAAGAGCAGTCTGAGCTCCTCAAGAGGGATTTCAATGAACTTTTTGAAACACTTGCAAGACTGAAAGTTCAATCATTCATCAGTGGACCTCTCCCAGCCAGAGGAACAAATATGTTTTCTCGGCTACTGAGTTTAAATTCATGGCTGCAAAAAAACCTGCACCATGAGAGGACTGAATTACATTAAAATTTAATATCTTCTGGAGTCAAAGGCAACTTTTTAACAGAGATGGTATCCACCCAAACAAACTAGGTGCTAGTTTGCTTAAAGACAATATCTTTTTCTTCCTTCATCATTCATCAGCTGAGTGTGCCAGTCCACTCAGGATTTCACACCAACACTTGGATGGACATTCAGTCGACAAGGATAAAACTCCGCAGCCACAACAACTATTGTTCACAGACACAGCTCAGGCTGAGAACTGCCCACAGAACTCACTACAGCTGGATGGTGAATCAACACCCAAGGACGTTTCTGTGGATAACAACCAGGAAATACAAGATAGCACTCCCGAACCTCCAGGAACACCAGAATCACAGCTGATGTCATCACACTCTCACTCCTTCTCTTCAACATCGCCACTTCTGTGCTTTTCAGAGAAAATGGAGAAACTGGTATCTGCTGGAACTAAGCTTTCCCACTCTATTGCTGCGAGTCCCCAAATACCACCCAAGAAACGTCGGGATAGCACAATAGGGGACACACTCTTGATCTGCTCATTAGCAAAGGTCTAAACATTCCATCCACTGTTATCAAGGATGAAGCGCTATCTGACCATTTCTGTGTTTACTTTGATTTATTGATCTGTCCTGCCAATGATGCTAGATCTGTCTATGTCGAAAAAAGGTTCATAAATGAAGACACCAATGAGGTATTTATGAATGCTCTATAAGTGTTGCCAAACATATCAGCAGACTGTTGATGTTCTCCTTGAAAATTTTAACTTAAAAGTCGTTGTTATTTTTATCTAACTTTTTTCTGTGTTATTTTTCTGTCCTTTTTTGTCAGATGCTAAAACAGAGACTTAACATTCCTGATTTAACATTCAGCTGATTTGACCAGGAGGTGTTAAACGTTAATTTTCTAAGACACTAATATCTTAGCCCGAAATTAAGAAATAATTATAAGAACAAAAACTAAGACCTAAATAAAAATACCTATAATATAGTTTAATTATAGTCTATATTAAAATACTAAAGGGTAAATTTAATTAATTTATTTTATTAATTCATTCATTCATCAGTGAATGTTGTATCATGTGCAGTCTTGGTGAATCTTGTGTCCATCACAAAAACACTGAGCATAAGACTCTGCATGCAACACCAATCCATAGCAGGTACAACACACACACACACACACACACACACACACACACACACACACACACACACACACACACACACACACACACACACACACACAAACACACACACACGGGATAACTAGAAGCCCTGGTAATGTTTTCTTCGGTTAATGTAAAGTTAGGATTCAGACTGCTTGTGCCACATCCTTAATTTCCATCCTCTTAATTAGTAAAATGAAAGATCTCTCTGATCTTTTGGGATCTCAAGAAGTGCTCAGATCTAAGCCATAGCTTAGCCATGCTGCTTCAGCTGGACCAATACTGTGTCTGTCAAAATCAGTAATTACTGCTGCCGAGGAGGTGGAGTCAGAGCAAAGGGTCCACATTCAATCTTACACTTTAATTCCCAGGCAGTGTGAGTGGCATCTAGAGAGAGAGAGAGAGAGAGAGAGAGAGAGAGAGAGAGAGAGAGAGAGAGAAGTGCTGATGTCTCTCAGGCAAACTCACTGCCTTTTGTTTAAACTTAGAATGGAAAGGGCAGACGAGTAAGGAAGAAATCAGATTATCTTATTTCTTATTATTGTTTGATTTGTGGAGCGTCCACAACAAATCCACAACAAAATGAAATAAGATGTGACATAATATATGAATGTACAGTTTGAGCTGAACTGTAACGCTATGTAGTTACTCTCAAAAGCATGGGAATGACACAGATTTTCTTGTTTTTAACTCTTCCAATCCAACAATCTCCAATAACAGTACTTTCATCTTCAGGATCAGGGTCATAGTTGATCTGGAGATTATCACAGAAACACTGAGTGCAAGGTGGAAGACACGCTGGATGGGACACGTACTGTACATACACACATTATCATCAAAGGGCAAGCTTTTCAGGCATGGGGTAAAACTGGAGACCAATAAGAAACTGGGACATATGAAACTTAACACATACTGTAATCTCTATTTAGGTTTGATTGATTTGCTTAAGAGAGGAATCCTATCAGTCCCATCTAAATAATCCATCAGTACAACCAAGTAAATGGACCACAGTACTATCAGTAACCCAATTCATTCTTTGCATAATTAAACACTATATAGTATTGCTTATTATATCTCAGATGACCTTTTCAAATGAGACTCACATGATATATATCTTTTTTTTTTGGTAAGTGTTGGCCTTGTTCTGAGCTATATTAAACTCAGGATGCATGTTCTACCTTTTTGATGCAGATGAACTATATTCAGCAGGTTATTTTACTGTTGGTACTGTACATACAAGATTCCAGTAGTCGTTTCAAACAAAACCCTCAATTAGAAACATCCATGTTCAGCTATACATTCACTTATTGTGTTTTCTTTAACTTTGTTATTTATAGATTGGTTTTATGAATTTCTATGGTGTAAATTGTGTGGGCCGTAGTGTATTGTTTCGGCTGTAGAAAAGTATCAAGACGTTTGTTCAGTGTGATGTTAGAAAAAAAGGATTTTGCAGAGTGTTTATTTATAACTATGTATCATGGATAGTGCATTGGAAAGACAATATTTTAATATCACACAATATCTTGAAATTGTTTATACATAAAATGCTCTACACAGAGACGAGTTTAATAGTAACTAGAAGTTACTAAAATTTGTTTTCTTCTGCTTTATTATTATTTCTATTAAGTAATGACAAGTGGTGCATATACAGTTTGTTTAGCTTTGTGTTGTCCATTTTATTAAGGTTACATTATTCTACATACACAATTATATTATTTCTGCCAAAGTACACAGTATAAACCACATAAAGAAATAATGGTTTCTTGTCTTTGTAATTACACTTTAGTGAAACATTTTCCTGTGATTTTGGAACTGCCAAAACATATCATAAGAAATATGTATGCCTTTGCCACTAGGTGGAGGAGGCATTATGTTTTTGGGGTGTTTGTCTATCTGCTTATATGTCCATGTTGAAAGATCTGATAGATATCAAAAACCATTGGTTGTTTGTTTGTAGGATTTTGGAATTATCGACTTAATGAGCAGATGAATTGAGCCAATTTTGGAATTGATTCAAATATGGTTAAGGTCATAACAAACTGAGCTGCCTGAAAGAGTTTTCTTCAATAGCTTCCTTCCTGTTACACAACCATGTACAGGAACTCAAAATCTATGATTTTTATCATTCATCTGTCCATCCAAGGTTTCTCTATAGCTCTATTCTTCATATCTCAAGACTGATTGGTTGAATTTTTGCAGAATTTATATGGAATTCTAGTACCAGTCATACATGAAGGTTCAGTTAAGCACATTGGCCAATCTAAGTCTGTAATATTTAATGCTAATGTTATTTGGCATTGACTTTCTGCTCCAGTCATAACTTTCTACTGTTCCACAACATTTTCACAGTAAATACTGTATATCACTACTGTTAAGCTTATTATAATCATTAAGCAAATGCTAAATATCTGCAGATCAAATTTTCAGATATACTACAGGATTTGAGCCTGCACTCTAATGCCAACAGCTAAAAAACATAAATATTCACCCTGAATGCTAATTGGCCAGGAAGTAGAACCCTTTATACAGAACTTTGAAAGATGCTGATAGATTATTATTATTATTATTATTATTATTATTATTATTATTATTATTATTATTATTATTATTATTATTATTATTATTATTATTATTATTATACATTAAAACAACACACACATTAACTTTAGATTTATTTATTTTAATTTTAATTATAATTAAAATGCTAATGCCACAAAACTGCCCATTTCATAGTACATTGTTGGCATCAAACAATCTGATTTGCTATTTATAGGTTGCCCATTGGAATATAAATAAATCTTCTAAGAGATTTTTAGTAGATTATTATAGATTAGTAATTATTGTGAAATATATAAATATTCATATATAAATGATAACCTATGTGTTTGTTTTCATTTGTTATTTTTGGAATTTTTTGCATGTTCTATTTATTCCATAAGAAATGGGAATTTTGTGCACTCTTCATGTGAGCACCTAATATATAGGGCTTTATGAGTTTTCAGTGGTAGGCCAAGTGAAAAAAAACAAAAAAAAAAAACAAAGATTTTTCATGAATTTTCACCGCTGACATTAATGCCCCAAAGATTTCAATTGGAATGCCATAAGAGTTTTACACATTTTGATACTGTCAATATTATATCCATGTTTCGACCATTTCTTGATCGGCTCTTTTAGTTCTGATCTATGTGTACTGTGGCCTAATGCTATCCTTAGCCTTCAGACATGTCCTACTGGTTTGTGTCTAGCATCTGCAGCTCTGACTGCTCAGGGCTGAGCCGATGTTAATCACCGGCTCGGAGAGCTAAGCCAAGGCTGTTAATTGTGATAATTATAGCCAACATTCATTTGGCTCTGTAATTATGTGCTATGGGTGTTTCACCTCAAGTAGTCCTGAGTTTAGTAAATTAAAGAAGTGCTCAGCCTTTACTAGGCCAGAGCTTGATTTATTTTTTTTTTTTTTCAGGATTTTACAATACTTATAGATATTATTTATTAGGGGCACATGCTTTGCCACTAACTGGCCCTGCAGTATGCCACGAGCAGCATATAATCACTACGAATAATTCAGAGAGTTCAGTGTAGACTCACTGTGAAACAGCTGTTAACATATGATTCACACCATTTAATAGACCCTGTATGAGCACTCCTGACTGCCATATACTGTATGGTGCACGTATAGTTAGAGCTTGTTATAGCAAGTCTGGCACAGGGTGTATGTATATGCCGAGAGAGATGTTTGTCTGAGCTGTGAATATAACTTTGACACATCCATCTCTTGGGATTTTCATTTCCAGGTTACTGATGTTATGACGACAGCACTACACCAGCTCTGTGCCCTTGTAATGGTTTCCGGTGCCTGCCACCTCACCTTCCTCTCTACACAGCTGTCTTCCCTGGACCTCAGGCTCTATCATAGCCTACTTCATAAATCAAAGCACCTGGTCTTATGACACACTGGACCGAGGCAATTAAAAAAAGGAACTTTCTTATCCAGTGAAGAAAACGGAGACAGCTTGCCGGATGAAATAAAGCACTGAGAATAAAAGACATGCTGTGTGGGATATTTAGAACACTTTGGACTCCCTCAGGAGGCAATGGAGACTGTAATTAAAAATGAGGAATGAATTGGAAAGCATTTGTCACTCTAATTGTGGGGCTTTTCATCTACGGCTGGAACGAGAGTTGGCAAAGCATGGTATCACTTCTGCGGTGCTCTGATGGTTTGCCCACCATTTGACGAGACATCAGTGATTCGTTTGAGACATGCATCTGGTATGTGCAAGCATTTTGGAAAAATTGACAAGATCTCACTAAACACACATTTATATTAGTCACAAAAAATAACTTTATAAAACGTAATTTATTGTGTCTAATAGAATGACTCATCTTAATTGCCTTAATTTTTGCGTTTGCTTTCTTCAAATGATTGATTCAGTGGGAATTGATTTATTTAATGACAAAAGTTTCATTCAATTTATTAAATGTATGTATTAGAAATAAATTAATGGTTTAAAGATATTTATTTTATTTAAGCACAAACCTAGATATATATTTGCATTAATTCATGATAATTCTACAATCTAAAGTCTAACAGTTGTAGTTTATATTAGATAGACTTTGTATACACAAATATACACAAAGATTCAGGAGCTTCTGTAAGATATGAATGTTAATGAATGGATCGATGGATTCTCTTAAATACTGCATTAATGTTTAAATGTACCTGCAAATGTTTTAAGAAAAAGTTCATTCATATCCAGTTTGATGAATGAGGCCAGGTCTATTCTCTTCCCCTTACGATTGCATGCCATGTTTTCATTCCAGCCTTTTATATGACCACAGGATCTTCACCTCTGTAATTATGTCTCTGCAGTGTGGTCCAATGCCTATAATCCTGCTCCATCCTTTTAGAGCATCCGTTTTAGAGCTCCACCAGAGCCACAAAGCCACTGTTCCCTGAGGCCAGCTTGTTTGTTTTTCATGCCAGTTTGTTTCAGTTGGGTTTTGTCCAGCTCACTGGTGGCACCTGCCCTGCCTGTGTCATGTGCTAAGGAGACAGATGGCAGGATCAGCTGGTGTCCTACCTTAGTTCTTCTCTCAGTTGCACTTCTCAACACAAAGTGCAGGAAAGCAACCAGCTTTCACTTAAATGAAAAGTTTCCAGTATAAAGACAAATTCAACTTTTTCCTTATTCCTGTTTCAAAATCTATCTATCAAATGTTCACGAAGGGAAAATAAACAAACCAAAGCAAATCTGAAGCAGTACTCTTTAATCCAGTATGATGTATGAGCTGCATAGATAAATCAACTAATACATATGTCAATACTGCTGAATGTTTCTTCTAGTTAAGAAATACATGGAAATACATTTCTACAGTCAGTTGAACATTGTTGTTGTTTTTTAATATAATTTTTATTTGTTTAATGTAACTTTAGTATTACTTCAATATCACTTTGAAGTGTAGAAAAGTACCAATTTTCAATTCCTCTCATAGCTGCTTTCATTAAAACATAAATAAAATGTAATAATACGATACTTGCACGGCATATTGAATTCCGTTATTGTCATGTCACTATCCTTTTCTACCAAACTAGTCTAGAATGGCTGATCAGGACCGGTTTTGAGAGGCTGCTGAGGCTGGAGATGTCTTAGTCAGTTCATCCATTCAACTCATAGCTCATTATCAGTCTTGAATAACTTCCCAGATGACATTGTATTCTCCAAAGGCTACTCATTGAGCTATAAATAGCTGATGGACATGAGCTTCCATACTGCAGAATCAATTTCAGCTAAGTCACCATATCATCCATGGAAATGTATTATAAGCCTTAAATAGTGTTATATGACACATAGATTTATTATTCTTCATTTATTGCACCTTATTTATTTTCATCCTTAAAGTGTTTAGTTGAAGTGTAAGCTGGAAACGTCATTTTTAGCTGTGCATGGCTGTTAATTGAAGTGTGGTTCTTTGCTGTTGTTTATTAACATTTTACCACACTAATAAAACAGAATAAAAATAGAGATGTTTTGTATCACTTTTTACTTTAACTATGGAAAAGATGTCTAGTCGGCTGCTCTTTTAAATTTCTGGTCGGCTAGTAAAAATTAATAGTTGTGTAAGTCCTAGTATGGTGAGCTGTGTATCTGAAGGTCGCATCCATCCTTCAAACTTCACTGAGAAAGAAAAAAGCTAAGAAACACACCTAGTGGAAGCACAACTACCACCACATGATCCTGTAAGACTGAATGCCTTGATGCTTGTAAGAACGAACGCCTAATTCTAGAGGTTATGGGGAAGAGTCAAAGCAGTGTATGTAATTAGTTTCTCATGATTGCAGGATAAACCTTACAGGCTAACAGTATTTAATGACCATAGTTCATCATTTCGCACAGCCACTGACTTGCGATTTGGAGTTTATGTCAGGCCTGGAATGAAAAAAAGGCTTTCATCCTCCTTAGCACTTTGTGGGAGGGAAGCGTGGGCAAAAGCAGGCTATTTCTGTACAAAAAACTGACATTCTGTTATATAACTTAGATAAGGTGATGGTGCAGCACATTTAGTGTCTCTAAAAACAGACCCCTGTCTGACTGCTCATTATCTGGCAGCAGAGTTGCTGCTGAAATTAGATCTTCATTGTAACCATTTGCATCCATTGCAGATGCCGTGGCAAATGTTGTTGGTTGGAAACAGGCAGTAGAGTTTGCTATGGAAACAGCAAAAGCATGAGAAGCAAAGCAAAGTGAAATCTTTCACCACATTTTTGAGCTGTATTACAGGAAGGCATTACTGTAATACATGTATTTGTTTTCTTTTTGTTGTTTTTATAAAGATATTTCTTTTTTTTCCCTTTTTTATTTTGCATTAACAAAAACAGAGAGAATATTATCTGTTCATGTCATCTGATACCATAAATTAGTGTTTTTCCAAAACAGTGTTTATCTTGAGCGCGGCTTTCCCTTAACACAATGGTCCACCAATATACAGTGATAAAAACTTCGTCATTATCCAGAGGCTTGGTGCTTTCCAGTTCAGCCTAAAGGAAGGATTGAAATAGTACTTTCTCTGTTCTGCCTGACGATAATTATGTGCTTATAAAAGAAAGTACAAGCTGAAGCCAAAACCTCAAATAAACAGCAGATTCCCGTGAACTTGGTCCAAAATGCAAGACTGTCCTTATAGATGCTATAATGTACTTCAAGTTTTGTTTTCCGCCACATCCGTTCAGCTTTTCTGCATGTTCTTTTCATGCTCTGTACCACTGTTGTGTTTCTCCAAGGTGCTTTACGTCTGGCAGTGATCATCCTGACCTTTACTGGAGCTATACCATCAATAACATCTTTAACTTTTAAGTTAAAATTTTCAAGGAGAACATCAACAGAGTCTGCTGATATGTTTGGCAACATTGATATAGCATTCATAAATACCTCACTGGTGTCTTCATTTATGAACCTTTGTGTCTGTGAACAGTAGTTGTTGTGGCTGCGGCGTTTTATCCTTGTCAGCGTGTGAAATCCTGTGGTCATTTAGGCCGATCAGGAGTGGACTGGCACACTCAGCTGATGAATATTGAAGGAAGAAAAAGATACTGTCTTTAAGCAACCTAGCACCTAGTTTGTTTGGGTGGATACCATCTGTGTTAAAAAGTTGCCTTTGACTCCAGAAGATATTAAAATTGTCAATGTAATTCAGTCCTCTCATGGTGCAGGTTTTTTGCAGCCATGAATTTAAACTTAGTAGCCGAGAAAACATATTTGTTCCTCTGGCTGGGAGAGGTCCACTGATGAATGATTGAACTTTCAGTCTTGCAAGTGTTTCAAAAAGTTCATTGAAATCCCTCTTGAGGAGCTCAGATATCATTCTTTCCCACATGTATGACAATCCGACTGAGAGACTTATGTTTCATCAGAATGTTGCAAAGTTCCTTGTTAACATCAGAAACCGTTGCCCGAGGAAAACAGTATATACGGGTAGTCTTGCTTCCAATGTTTCTGGTAACAGAGTCACCCACTATCAGCGTGCTTGGCTTGGCTGCTGTCTGAGTGGAGCGCCGCTGCCGTATGATATTGAGCGTCTGTTAGCTCTGTTAGCTACTGGCTGATGTGATCTGTGTCCATTTACATTTGGGGATTCTTCACTCAAACTCCTCGCACTTTTCTGTTCTAATAAAGCAGACAGATGAAGACGCATTTTTGAAACACTACAACACACGCGTGTAAAAGCAAAGTAAAAAAAAAAATCGCTCTTGGATCAAACTGATAAATAATTTTCTTTCCCATCGACGACATGTCCTGCATTTTAACGTCATTTTTTTTGTTTATTTATGAAAGTAAAAATGATCCTTATAATTTTAGGGTGGCTGAGATTACAGACAGGGGGCTGAAGCCCCCCTAATAAAGGGCTAGAACCCCCCCTGGGTGACACAATTCACAACGCATTCGCCAGGAATCCTTTTTGACGCCAATTATTACAAACATCTCCCTCATATATGGCCATGTGTGTTCAGGAATGTCCTCGTTGTTAGTTACTTTAACATCGGTGACTCCCTCTGAATGAACATTAGCCATTCCTTTTGTAGGCGCTGCTCATTGTTAGCTCTGCTATCCTTAGTCTATATCTGATAGCCAGTAAATAATACAGTACACCAGTCACATGGGGAAAAAGCCGCACAATGATAGGATGATAGGCTGGAAACAGCGTCCAATGAGAAGGAATAATACTAAAAGTAACGCGTCCGTTTTGAAAATGTAAGAAGTAAAAAGTACAGATATTTGTGTAAAAATGTAATGAGTAAAAGTAAAAAGTTGTCCGAAAAATAAAAAGTGGAGTAAAGTACTGATACCAGAAAAATGTACTTAAGTACAGTAACGAAGTATTTTTATTCTCCGTTACTTCCCACCTCTGGTAGCAACAATTTTGTGAATCTGAGGAGAAAATATACCTCTATACACTTTAGAATTCATTTGCCTGCTTTTGTCTTCTACTACTACACCAGTGCCATTGGAAGCCATGCACGCCCATGCCATCTGTCAAGAATCAGCCCGGACTTTGGCCACGTGAACTTGTTTGTTTATGTTCCTCGTCACGTGTCTGCCCTGCCCTCGTCTGTTCCTCCCTGTTTCTACACCCGTTCCTAATTGTATCTGATTGTCTTTTGTATTTAAGTGTGCCGCGTTGCCGATGGCAGCGCGGAATCTACTGTTGTCTTTGTCCTGTCTCTAGTCCGTGTGTTGTTTCATGTTCCTTTGTTTTTAAACCCAGTTTATTTTGGCTATCCTGCGTTTGGGTCTGCTTCCTTGCCCCGTGTCATGACAGAAGATTCCGCCGCAGCAGGACTCAGCAGGATAGCAGTGCTCGGACCGGCTTATCATGGGAGCATTTTTTTTTCCCCTGGACTTTGCGGGTTTGGTGACATTGGTCCGCATTTTTTCGGTGAGGGATGCCTCTCCGCATCCAGTTTCTCCGCGGGGGGTGCCACCTCACTTGTGGGTTGTGGGCCATGTCGTTGGCCCGAGTTTTGTTTTGTTTTTTCGGTGTCCTGTGACATCGCCCCACATCCTGTTTGTGGGGGGTGTTGCAGGCCTGTATTTTTTGGCCCCTATGGATTTTCTGTTCTGTGGAGTATTCTCCCCCCCCCACCTGCCTCGCCGTGTGCCTTGCTCCCCCCACCTGCCTCGCCGTGTGCCTTGCTCCCCCCACCTGCCTCGCCGTGTGCTTTGCGCCCCCCACCTGCCTCGCCGTGTGCCTTGCTCCCCCACCTGCCTTGCCATGTGTCTTGCTCCCCCCAACTGCCTTGCCGTGTGCCTTGCTCCCCCCACCTGCCTCACCATGTGCCTCGCCCCCCTCTCCTGGATTTTGTCAGGATTAGGCACTTCGGGAGCCGTGTCTCAGAGGGGGGGTACTATCATGACTCAGCCCGGACTTTGGCCACGTGAACTTGTTTGTTTATGTTCCTCGTCACGTGTCTGCCCTGCCCTCGTCTGTTCCTCCCTGTTTCCACACCCGTTCCTAATTGTATCTGATTGTCTTTTGTATTTAACACTAGAAGTCCCAGAGAGCAGCCATTTGGCTTTTCTACCTATAAAACCCGCAGGACAGCCGATGGGCTGGAAGGCTTTAGGCTAATATCCTTGTTATGTAAACAATGTGGGGCCATGCTGAGCCACTTCAAGGAAACTTGTGTTTCACTTTGCCATCTTGTGGAGAAATCAACACGTTTTTTTGTTGCTGAGATTTATTGATAAAAATAGTACAAAGTAAAATAAAGAAACCAACCATTTGTACACATATTTACAAATAATATTAAAAAGTGAGCGAGTACATTCCAGCAATCACTCACAATCCTGGCACTGCCATGGTATCTCCCGTCTGCATTTACCACATGTGTATCTGTAGCAGTGAACACATCGCACAGTGTTTGTTCTTGCATTGGTGTTTGTTCTTGCATTGACGTCTCTTTTTCCAGGGCTAGGTGTGGAGGGTTGTGTCCGAAGCAATTGTTCTTTTCTTGCCTTCTTCGCACATATACGAGAGTTAGCCAACTCTCTTGCAAGCTCCACCAGGAAGCCCACCCGTCTTTCCTGCCTTCCGGTGCATGCTTGATACAGCACATGTGCATTCAGTGCTGCCATGTCAATCATGTTATAGAACACGGCAACTGGCCAGCGCCGTGTCCGTGTGCGGACAGTGTATTCCCACACCATCTGGTCCATCACATCCACGCCGCAATTTGTGGTGTTGTAAAGGGTGACAGTGTTTGGCTTCCTTTTGGTGGTATTATCAGTCTGAATCACGCTGTGCATGCTGCTAAGAATGTAGACGGTCTTCTTCCGTTTGGGCGCATATGCCGTCAGCATAGCAGCAGTGGTTGAAAACACCTAATAAATAAGATAAATTGTTATTTTCATAGCACTTTTACACACAATGACACACTTGGCAGTGTTGATTCTAAAAATTAGAGGCACATAAACATAGAACCACAAAAGACCTGCAACATACCTGAGTGGTGAATTCATTGTGATCTGTGTGTCTAGCGGATTGAGGGATTTCCCGGCGAATCTTGTTGACTGTGCCGAGGATGGTGGTTTTCCGGCTAAGAAGTTTATGTGCAAGTGACAGCGATGTGAAGAAATTGTCCATGGTAACATTTCTGCCCTTGTCTAGGAATGGTTCCATCAGCCTCATCACTACATTTTCAGACAGTCTCTCTCCACTGGGACGACTAGGGTCCTTGCCAAGATATGGGAGGACATTACAAATGTACTTGGATTTTAGGTCGCAAGCCACCCAAAACTTGATCCCAAACTTGTCAGGTTTAGTTGCAATATACTGCAGGAAACAGCAGCGAGTCTTTGACGGGAAAAGCTGTTCATCAACGGTGATATGTAGACCAGGGTTGTAGGACGTGATTTTATCCACCTCAGCACAAAAGGAATTAGCAGCCCTCCCTCCCACACACATACAAACAAGCCACCAGCAACCATTCACACACACACACCCAACCCCCCTGCAGATTGCTCAGGTAATGACCGTATTTACACATGAATTGATGCTAATGATAGCCAAAAGACTAGCCAGTTAGCTTCCACTTGGCTAAAGGAGGGTTACAAATCTCTGGGACTTCTAGTGTTAAGTGTGCCGCGTTGCCGATGGCAGCGTGGAATCTACTGTTGCCTTTGTCCTGTCTTTAGTCTGTGTGTTGTTTCATGTTCCTTTGTTATTAAACCCTGTTTATTTTGGCTATCCTGCATTTGGGTCCGCTTCCTTGCCCCACGTCATGACACCATCACACTGCCTCCAACATGTTTTACAGAGTATGTGGTGTGCTTTGGAACCTAGTTTCATCTGTCCAAAAAATGTTGCTCCAGTACTGGACCAGATTCTTTATATGTTTTTTTGGCAAAGTCTAGTCTGTATTTTCTATTTTTGAGGCTGAATAATGGTTTGCACTGTAGTGATTTTGGCTCGCGAAACAAGGTAAATATTTATGAGTAATTATAATGTGTTATAATGACTCTAAATATTTTAACCTAAGTTGAAATTAACGGTAATGTTAACTTATTTGGTCTGTTCGTCCGGCGAACAGGCCGTGTAACCTTTATTAATTCTATGAAGGCGGTATCTTCCCGGCCGAGAAAGATTCACTTCCCTGTTACGTTATACCGTTTTGTAAATTAAATTAACTTAATAGAGCATGTAGTTCAGACCAGATGTTGCAGGTACCTTACGTTTGTGAGTGATACTCAGAGACAATCACTTGTTGCACAAAAATATGACATTTAATGAATGAGACAAACACAACATAAAACTAACTACACAAACAAACAAAAGAAATAGGGAAAACAAAGATGAAAATAGAATAACACAAAAGAAATTAAAATTGGGGAAAGGGAGGAAGAGACTGGAAAGAAGAAATGAGAAAGGAAGGAAAGGAATGGCAAGCTTAAACTTCAAAATTTATCACACCCTAACTGGGAAATCGTCACAGAAACTTAAATTCACCTCAAGACACAATAAAAGGTTCATACTTAAAATACGACATGTTACTCATGTGTCAGAACACAACACTGTAGTAACATCAGTTACCCTTCGATTACTGATCTGTGTATGTAATGTACCGCTGTCTTTATACCGTCATTACCCTTCATGTTTAGTATCCAAATGACCACAAAATTATCGGTTACTCGTTTTTCAAACAATGGTGTATTTTATTTGCGCACGAAAGGCGGATAAAACTTCAATGTCATCTAAAAGTTTGATAGCTAAACCACGCCCACAGACACCTGAAACAAAGGGAGTTTTTCCCTGGGTGGAGTTCGCGACCTTTAAATTGTCACAAACACCACTAATCCGTGGTCAGACTTCAGGAACAGCTTCAAGATGACTCCATCTTCCTTCAAAGAAGTTCCAGCAAGCTTCACTTCCAAGAACGACAACTGCTCTGATCTTCAGGAGAACTTGGAAGAACGTCTGACCCCACCCTAACTGACTTTTCAGAGATTTCTCTGTTGCATCTGGACTCTTGTTCAGTAAGCCAATGCAAGTAACCGTTTCCTTTACCAACCAATTTAGATGCGAAATTTTAAGTAGGAATCATTCATTGAATCTTAAGGTGAATTTAAGTTTCTGTGACGATTTCCCAGTTAGGGTGTGATTAATTTTGAAGTCTAAGCTTGCCATTCCTTTCCTTCCTATCTCTAGTTTCTTCTTTCCAGTCTCTTCCTCCCTTTCCCCAATTTTAATTTCTTTTGTTTTATTTTCCCTATTTCTTTTGTTTGTTTGTGTAGTTAGTTTTATGTTGTGTTTGTCTCATTCATTAAATGTCATAATTTTGAGCCAACGGGGGATTTGTCTCTGAGTATCGCTCACAAATTAAGGTACCTGCAATATCTGGTCTGAACTACATGCTCTATTGAGTTAATTTAATTTAAATTACGGTATACAGTAAAAGGAAAGCGAATCTTTCTTGGCCGGGAAGATACCGCCTTCATAGAATTAATAAAGGTTACATGACCAAATAAACGTAACCTTAATTCCAGTACCGTTAATTTCAACTTAGGTTAAAATATTTAGAAGTCACTATAACACGTTATAGTTACCTATAAATATTTACCTTGCTTCGCGAACCAAAATCGCTACACCAGTTTCATCTGAAACGCGTCCCAGACCACCTCCTGAAGGGGTTTGTACCATCGGATTTATATCCGTCTCCAAAACATTTCGGAGGGCATTTATATCTGGTCTTTTTAAGATCGGATAGCTATCGGATCACAGAAAACGCAGGAAGTGACCAGGTGTAAAAAGGCCCTTAGACTTTGATACATCTACTTCTTGCAGTGTTCTTCACTTTGGTGGATGTTATGAAGGGGTTTTTCTTCACCATGGACAGGATCTTGCTATCATCCACCACTGTTGTCTTTGTGGATGTTCAGGCCTTTTTATGTTCCTCAGCTCACCAATGCGCTCTTTTCTTTTTTCTTTTCTGTTTGGCCACTTCTAATATTTCTGATATCTCTCTGATGGATTTCTTCTGTATTTTTTTTTCCTAATGATGGTCTGTTTCAATTCCATTGAGAGTTCTTTTGACCGAAATTTCAAAATAGAAATGTTACACCTAGAATCAATTCCTTTTTTTATCTATGGCTTAAGGAGGGAACAGCCCATGCAGCTCATGAAATAGCTTTTGAGGCTATTGTCCAATTACTTCTGGTTCCTTGTAAAAGATACACATTACATACAAATTAGGGAGCTGTAAGTCCTAAATGTATCTTCCAATTTTGATATCAATACCCTCATATTACAGCAGAGAGTCTGTACTTTAAGCCTATTTTAATTATATAACTGTATTTTGAATATGTTTTGATAAACAGTTAAAATAACAAAACCTGTCCAAATATATATGGACCTAACTGTACAGTTTGATGTGGTGTAATGAATAGTGTTTCTAGTTTCTACCATAAGAAACTGAATCATTTCTCACTATTTAAGCTTATAGTCTGTTCCTGTGTGTTTCTGACCAGGAGCTGGAACACAAAGTCATCACTCTGATAAAGAATGAGCTGAAGAGGTTTAGGAAGCTCCTGAGTCTGGATTACCCAGCATGCACTGAGAGGGAGGTGGAGGATGAGGAGGATCTGCACAGTGTCAGAAAGGAAGCACTGAAGATCACACTGCACGTCCTGAAGAACATGAACCACACAGATCTCGCTAACACACTGCAGAACAGTAAGAGCTCTGATTACACAATTATTTAATTAGTTTAATATCAGAGGAAGAATTTTGTCATTTTATTGTTTTACATCACTTTCATGTATGAAGCTGATCTGTGAGCAAGAGCGTCATCATATTATATGAGCAGTCTGATGGTAAATGTAATAAAAATGGATCACTTTTATAAACAAGGACCAAATCAGTGCCCTGAAAAAAAGAAATCCAATAAAAATGTACAATTGTGCATTTAAACAGTACAGAATATTGATTGATGGTTGTATAATAATTAATTAATAAATATTTATTGTCTTTTTGTCAGAGATAGATAAGAACTCTGAGTATCAGAAAAAACTCAAATCCAAACTGGGAGAAAAATTTAAAATAATTAATGAAGGAATCTCACAGCCTGGAAGCTCAGCACTTCTGAATGAGATCTACACTGAGCTCTACATCACAGAGGGTTGGAGTGGAGACATCAATAATGAACATGAGGTGAGTCAGATTGAGGCAGCGTCCAGGAGACCAGCAACACAGGAGAAACCCATCAAATGTAATGATCTCTTTAAAGACAAGTCCATCAGAACTGTGCTGACTAAAGGAGTTGCTGGAATTGGAAAAACAGTCTCTGTACAGAAGTTCATCCTGGACTGGGCTGAAGGAGAAGTAAATCAGGACGTCACCTTCATGTTCCCACTTCCCTTTAGAGAGCTGAATCTGATGAAGGAGAAAAACCTCAGTCTGATGAAACTTCTTCATCACTTTTTCCCAGAAATTAAAGAATTATACTTAATAGACTCCACTGCTTATAAAGTCTTGTTTATCTTTGATGGTCTGGATGAGTGTCGACTTCCTCTAAATTTCCAGAAGAATGAGATATTGTGTGATGTGACAGAGTCAGCCTCAGTGGATGTGCTGCTGACGAACCTCATCAAGGGGAATCTGTTTCCCTCTGCTCTCCTCTGGATAACCTCTCGACCAGGAGCAGCCAATCAGATCCCTTGTGAGTGTGTAGACCTGGTAACAGAGATACGAGGCTTCAGTGATCCTCAGAAAGAGGAGTACTTCAGGAAGAGGATCAGTGATCAGAGCTTGGCCAATAAAATCATCACACACCTGAAGTCTTCAAGAAGCCTCTACATCATGTGTCACATCCCAGTCTTCTGCTGGATCTCAGCCACTGTTCTAGAGAGAATGTTGGGTGGAGCAGAGGGTGGAGAGATCCCCAAGACTCTGACTCAAATGTTCACACACTTCCTGATCTTTCAGATCAAACACAAGGACCAAAAGTACCATCAGAAATGTGACCCTGATCCTCAGCAGACCAGAGAGAGTATCATGGCACTGGGAAAACTGGCTTTCCACCAGCTGGAGAAAGGAAACCTGATCTTCTATGAGGAAGACCTGAGAGAGTGTGGCATTGATGTCAGAGAAGTGTCAGTGTACTCAGGAGTGTGTACCCAGATCTTCAGAGAGGAGTTTGGGCTTCACCTGGGGAAGGTGTTCAGCTTCGTACATCTGAGTGTTCAGGAGTTTCTGGCTGCTTTATACACATTAATGTCTTTCATTCTTCAGAAGACAAACGTGTTGCAAAACACCAGCATCTTAAGTTACTTCATATATCCAACCATGTCTGATCTCCTGAAGTCTGCAGTGGACAAGGCCTTACAGAGTGAGAATGGACACCTGGACCTGTTCCTCCGCTTCCTTCTGGGTCTGTCATTGGAGTCCAATCAGACTCTCTTAAAAGGCTTAATGCCACAGACAGGAAGTAGCTCTCAGAACGAACAGGAAATAGTCAAGTACATCAAGGAGAAGATCAGGGAGAATCCATCTCCAGAGAAATCCATCAATTTGTTCCACTGTCTGAATGAACTGAATGATGATTCTCTAGTGCAGGAAGTACAAACTTACCTGAACAGAGGAGGTAACAGTCGTCTCAGTGAAACTAGACTCTCTTCTGCTCAGTGGTCAGCTCTGGTGTTTGTGTTACTGAACTCAGAACAGGAGCTGGATGTGTTTGATTTGAGGAAATATGATCCATCAGATGAATGTCTTCTGAGGCTGCTGCCAGTGGTCAAAGCCTCCAGAAAAGTGGAGTGAGTAATTTTAATTTTTAAAAAAGTTTATACAGAAATTGCAAAAGGTAACAGTTGTGTGGGCATCACCAGCTTCATTAAAAAAAAAAAAAAAAACATGGCCAGGGTGTGTGGAGGGAGATGGGTTTTCCTCAGCCTTCAAAAGTGAAAATTATTAAAACAGTGAAAATTATATTGTAAAAGTATTCATTGAAACAAAGAAAAATGCAACAACAAAAACAGTAAAAGTGGACAAAATTTACAAAGCAATGTAAGAGACTGAACAATGTCTACAGGAAACACATTATTGTTGCTAAAAGTGGTTCTAACTGCTAAATACATGCAATACTGAATTATAGGGTGAATTTTTTTTCCTAAATGGTTTTAAATGTTGGTTTACTTTTTGGGAGAAATGACTACAGTACATATTGTTCTGTTAAGATCTTTTATTGTCATCTGAGGCTGTTTAACTGTGAACATTTTTTATATAAAAGTTAATAACTAGCTATTATTAACAATAAAGACATAACATTTTACTGCATTATTAATTTTAATAATATTGAACTCTATTTGTTTTCTGTTTCAGACTCCGTCGGTGTAATCTAACAGTGCGTAGCTTTAGTGTTCTGTCCTCAGCTCTTATCTCAAACTTCTGCACACTGAGAGAACTAAACCTGAGTGAGAATAACCTGCAGGATTCAGGGGTGAAGCTGCTCTCTGCTGGACTGGAGAGTCCACATTGTACACTGGAGAAACTGGAGTAAGATCATCAGATTATACTGTTCTCTTTCCAGTTTTAAAAACTTCTCTTTTTGTTAAAGAAATTTACATTTACAGCATTTGGCAGACGCCCTTATCCAGAGCGACGTGGATAAGTGCTTAAATCTCTAACATTGAATACATTAATGCTGGTTCACTAGGTTACATACTTAAGATACCATGAGTTTAAAACATTGTTCAAGTTACAATGAAAAGTTTTTTTTTTGTTTGTTTGTTTGTTTTTTTTGTTTGTTTTTTTTTATGCAAAAGATAGGGAAAGAAGTGCTAGTTGAAGTGTTTCCTGAATAAGTAGGTCTTCAACCGCCGTTTGAAAATAGCCAGTGACTTCCACCACCTTGAGACACATTAGCAACATGAGATGAAAAGTTGATTGTCCATGGTTACCCCAAGGTTGCGAGCTGTGGCTGAAGGGGAGATCAGATCATTGTGCAGAGATATAGCAAGATCATGACCTGGGGATGAATCACCTGGGATGAACAGCAGTTCAGTTTTGCTAGGATTGAGCTTTAACTGATGTGCAGTCATCCATGATGATATTTCTGCCAGACATGCTGAGATCTGATCAGAAGCTGTGGTGTCTGGATGGGAAGAGAAGTTGTGTATCATCAGCATAGCAGTGGTAAGAGAACCCATGTGATGAAATAACTTCACCAAGAGAGTGAGTATACAGGGAGAAAAGAAGAGTACTGAGTACTGAGCCCTGTGGGACGCCAGTGGAGAGTTTGCGTGGAGCAGATGTCTTCTCCATGTTACCTGATATGAGTGTCCTTCCAGGTAGAAAGCAAACCATTCCCAAGCTGATCGGCAAATCCCAAGACTCTTGAGGGTGGATAAGAGAGTCTTGTGGTTGACCGTATCAAACGCTGCTGAAAGGTCAAGGAGGATGTGGACGGATGACCTAGCAACATACAGGTTTGGCTGATCTAGCAGCATGTAGTTTCTCAGAGACATCCAAAAGGGCTGTCTCTGTGGAATGAGCTGCTTTAAAGCCAGACTGGTTTCGGTCTTGGAGGTTGTTCTGTGAGAGAGAGACAGACAGTTGATTATAGACAATGTGTTCAAGAATTTTTGAAAGAAATGAGAGAAGTGATACCGGTCTGTAGTTACTGATGTCTGATGGATTCAGAGCAGGTTTCTTTAGGATGGGGATATCTCTTGTTCTCTTGAAAGTAGTTGGTACCTCTGGATCTACTGATGATAGTGGTAATGAAGGGCAGAAGGTCTTGTGAGATGGTCGGGAGCATAGTGGAAGGGAGTGGATCCAATGGGCAGGTGGTAGGATTGCAAGATTGGATGAGTTGTAAAATCTCTTCTTCTGCTACAGTTGAGAAATGCGACAACAAAGATGTAGGGGAATCCATACTGTGAGATGTAGGTGCAGTCAGGGCAGAAGTGAAGGTCCTGCAGATTTCCTCAATCTTCTCATGGTAAAAAGAAGCATAGTCTTCTGCAGTCATGGAGGATGAAGAAGGTGGAGCCGGGGGGTTAACTAAATTAACTGGTTTGTGTTGATATGATAAAAAAAAGAGCCTCGTGATATGTACACACTTCACTCCACAACAATTCTCTTGATTCCCAACATTGGTCTGGGTGGTGTTGAGGGACAGGTTGTACTCTGAGTAACAGCTCATCAGGTTCTGCACCTCTGCTGAACTGATTCATCATTCATCTGTCAAAGAGCAATTCAGTCACTGTTGTGTCATCTGCAAACATTATGATGGTGTTAGGTTTTAATGCAAGAACATGTTAGAGAGAATGTGAATAATATAGAGTAGAGGACGGGGCTTAGTATGCATCCCTGTGGTGTGCTAGTCCTCAGAGTTGTGAAGGACAGATGGAGGCCCAGTCTCACTGTCTGAGGACAATCTGACAGGAAGTTCAGGATCTAGTTCAGCATGGTGATTAACTGATGAAGTTTTGAGTTCAGTTTTGTTTTGGATGACAGTATTTATAACAGAGCTGTATATCATCTGCAGGACAGTGTGAGAGGTTGTATCAGGAGGGTTATCAGGAATGGCTGCTGGTGTAAAACCTGTGCCAAATTAAATATGCAAACCAGATGATCTGCTTTAGCAACCCCGAATAGGGATCAGCAGAATGAGGAAGGAAAACAACAACAATGTAGATAAACAATAATTCAATTTTGTACTTAGATCCAAGGAAATATTTGATATAAATAGACAAAAAAAAACTTCTAATACAATGGGGAGATAAAGACAAAGACAAGATTGCAGAAAGTGTATTTACATATTTATATTACCTTCTGAGCAGAAGTTTAGTCCAAACTGCTTAGCCACTGAGCTAACAAAAAATCTAACAGTTCAACAGTTATTTTAAAGTAAGATCTTTAGTAAGATAAACAAGATATAAAATCTGTGGTATTTAGAAGGCTTCATTGTGAAAGAAACAGTTTCATACAAGATATTACTCTCTCACTGTTATCCAGTCTTCGTGATTGTAACCTGACAGAGGAAAGCTGTAGAGTTCTGTCCTCAGTACTCACCTACAAACTGCGAAAATTGAACCTGAGTGACAATAAACTGCAGGATTCAGGAGTGAAGCTGCTCTCTGATGGACTGAAGAATCCACACTGTACACTGGAGAAAGTGGAGTAAGACATATCACACACACACACACACACACACACACACACACACACACACACACACACACACACACACACACACACACACACACAGTAACATTTTCCTCCATTGCTAAGTAATACTCATATTCTTTATATAAAATCATTTCTCTTCCAGTCTGCGTGGGTGTAATCTGACAGAGGAAAGCTGTAGGTTTCTGTCCTCAGTTCTCAGCTCAAACTCCTCCAGACTGACAGAACTGGACCTGAGTGACAATAAACTGCAGGATTCAGGAGTGAAGCTGCTCTCTGATGGACTGAAGAGTCCACACTGTACACTGGAGAAACTGGAGTAAGATCAATTTAAATTTTTGAAATTTATTTTTTTATTGATTTCTCAATAACAATCAAGAGCAGACCCAAGTCACTAAATAAATATCATACTCAGCGATGTATCGGCACACTCTGTAAGATGAAGGGAAAGGCAAACAAGAACAAGGCCTTCCAAGGAAAAAGAGAAGGAGGGGGAACCCACAGATTCTAGACTAAGGTCTTGATTTGTTCAAATAATTTCCATAAAGATGCCCACACCAGGTTTTTCTAAAGGCAAGGGTTTAGCCACTTGTGCCAACCACAACTTGACAGGTGGTATCTGAGAAGACGAATGTTGTGGATGTTTTGAAAATATTGCATGCTGGTAGGCACATTCAAGAGGAAAAGTGTCACAATTTAGTTCAAAAGAGATGAATATCTCTGATCATTCATTACATTGAGTTTTTACAAACATGATTCAAACGCAGAGATTGAAGACATGAAAACATTGTCAGTCATTGGCTACATTACAATGCCTGATTATCTCCTGATCAGGAGAACCTTGCCAAGGTCTGCATGAGCTGAATTTGAGCCTTGAGAAGTTTGGAGCCAGCATTTTCTGTACAATTTTATACACCTCAGAACCGCTGAAATGGTTGAATTTTCTTATAGTCTAAGAACATATACATAAATGTTATTTTACTCTTGAGCTACCACAGTTTCCTGGGTGAGATATGTCCTATGTATGAATATAAAGTTTTTTGCTCCTGTATAGAATCCAATGTCAATTGAATCAATGTCATTTAATTAAATTTCTTAAAGGGTTAAATGACGAGGACGTTTTACGGGTCTATTTAAGCCCTTAAAAGGTGTAATTTATAAAAGGCAATAAAAGGCAAATGACCGGCCTCCAAACTTTTTATATTTATACTTGGGAGTGACCAGAGAGGTATGTCCAATTGAGCGAAGAGATCTAGCTGGTTGGTAGACCTTTATTAATTCGGCGAGGTAGGCCGGAACCAGACTATTGATGGCCGTGAACACAAACAGCAGACCTTATATTCCATTCTAAACCGCACTGGAAGCCAGTGAAGTGAGTGGAGGTCAGGGATGATGTGTGAGCGTTTGGAGGTGTTGGAGAGAAGATGTGCGTTTTGTACCATTTGGAGCCGATTGAGAAGTGATTGATTAAGTCCAGTGTAGAGAGCATTACAGTAGTCAATCCTCAAGCTGACGAAGGCATGTATAGCTTTTTAAAGGTCAGCTTGGGACAAGAATGATTTGACCTTGCTGAGTAGTCTTAGCTGGTAAAAGCTCGCCTTCACTACTGCACTGATCTGTATATCGAAGTGCATACTCTTGTCAAAGATAACACCCAGGTTACGCATGGTGGGTGCAAACTGAGGTGTTAGAGGACCATAAATAAGAGAACTGCTGGGTGAATCTGGGCCAAACACGATGTACTCAGTCATTCAGATGAAGGAAGCTCTAGGAAAGCCACTGTATGATATCCTGAAGGCAATTATGGAGAGTGTCAAATGCAGAACGATTATTTACAATCACAGGGATGGGACCTATGATGTCAACAGCCTCCTTCAAAATCCTGGAAGGAACAGCATCTAGAGGGCAGGTCCACCAGAGTAACTGCATCAAAGTTCTCTAGCATGCATTGCGCTGCACAAGTAGACATGACAACAATGGGGGGACAAAAAATCATCGACTGTAGATGAGGTAATAATGCAACGGTGATGAGGGGCAGTAGATGTTGGTGCAGGTGAAACAGCACAAATGTCAAACCGTATGAGAGATGGGAAAATCCATGACCTCACAAGTTGACACAATCACCCCACGAGAGATAATAAAGTCAAGTGGAAATGGATTGAGCCAGATCTAATGAGTCTAAAAGTCTTAAATTCAATAGCAGCCTTAAATTCAATAGCAGGTTTATCAGAGGGGCAGCAAGCATCAATGTTAAAGTCACCACAGATTAGAAGATTGTCAAACTTTGCTAAAAACTCTGTCAGAAACTCTGAGAACTCAATTAAAAAATCCTTGTTTAATTTGGGTGGCCGGTAGATTACTGCACATAAAATCGGACAGGGTAGTATAAGCACAAATACTTGTAACTCGAAGCTGGAATACCCTCTAGTGGACAACTGGCGGCACTTTCAGGGACTGTCTATGTATGGTGGCTATCCCCCCCGCCCCTACCCGTTTGCCACGGCATGTTAAGGTAAAGGTAACCAGAGGGGAGGATTTCCGAAAAGGCACTGACGTCACCTGGAGGAAGCCAGGTTTTGGTGAGGATTAACAGATCCAAATTGTGAGAGGAGATGACATCAAATGTTTTGCTATTGAGTGATCTGGTGTTACAAAGTGACAAAGTGACAGGCAACGATGTCACACGACTGAGGTTTCCTTGGACACAACCCAGGGTGGATGTTTCAACGCGGCGGGGACAAGGAAATGGAACACCAGTGTTGGAGCCAACCGGCCAAAGCCATCGGTAGCATTTCCACAATCTAGCATTGCCAAATTCTGGTTGATCTTGACACTTCGGAGACGGAGAATCCAGGTGAGTCCTCAGCCTGACATCTAACCCGCCTCTCCGACTGCGTCTGGTAGCAGACAGAAAGGGCGTCTCAGGAAAGGAGGAATTAATGTCAACGGTGGCGGTGGTGGTTTAAAGGACTGGGTTTTTAAGAGGTGATTAGTTGTACAACGCAGTTCCATCAACGTGGTACGATCATACACAGTAAACGACAAGACAGTAGCAAAAACATGAAAAAGAAGAGGAGCAAGTGGCAGGCTAAACACAGTGGTGCCATCTTGATTGCAAGTGGCAGGCTATACAGGAGTCGTGATAAGGGGCAACCCTGGCTACAGGAAATGGAGTAAGAGTAAAGAAGTCTAAATAGGTGAGTAAATTTAGGGCCCAAATAAAACTTCTCCACCATTTAAAACAGAAAACCTCATTCAACCATCCATCAAGGGATATTAGAGCAGCTGGGTCATCATCTACAGTCAAATTATGTATTATATTCAGTAAAGAGTGTATGTTGTCTGAGCAATGCCAAATCAACTTGCATAATGACCTTAAAATTGTGATCAAACTTTAGCCCGTTGCACCAAGAAAACAGAATCGTAGATGGGAAAAGAGAGACAGGAAGGTCATTAACCACAGGCAAGCAGTCAGTGAGACAAAAGTACAGACGAGGGCAAGTTAAATAGAGAATAATACAATAATCGATAGCAATGGTCATAAACAGAAAACACACAATGAGCACAAGGCAAAACAAAGGCTTGGTTTGCACAGAGTGACGATACTCTGCGTGGTGCATTTAGTGAACATTGCTTAAATACCTGGAAAGAACCAGGAAGTTATCACTGTGGAGAACGCCCCCTCGAGGGAGTGGCTGGGGTTGTTCTGACAATGACACACAGTTTGATGTATTCTTTTCCTATTTAAGAATCAGACTGAAAGAGGCAGTGTTGCAGCACTCTGGAGTGTCATTTAAAAGATTTCCAAGTACTGACATAAAAATAGCGGAATGTTCAGGAGAAATTTTTATAAAATTCTAGTGGAAAGCCATTGAGCCCCAAAGCTTTCCTATGAAGAATAAACTGAATAGAAGCAAGAATTTCTTTTTTTTAAAGGATAGTTAAATAGCATCTAATCCTCCTGAGATTGAAGGCCAAGCTTTTGTGTTTAAAATGTTCTAATTCTGACAGATGTCTGTGATGTTAAGACTCCATGATCCTGAAATTTAATCAGCTCTTTAAAACAAACCCGTCTCCCTTCATGTCGTTAATGAACATTTAGCCACTTGCCGTTAACCCGTGAAAGCCATCTGCTAATGCTTGACAACACTAAAAGAAATCAAGTGCTCTCCAGGACGAAAGCAGTTAAAAAATAGCAACAATTTTTGGCTCTACACAAAGTAACGTTTAATTTAATTTTACTTTACCAAATAGTTCAGAAAATTATCAGTTAACTCTAAACTATTCAGAATCAGAATCAGAAAGATATTTATCATATCTTATTGAATAACTTAATGGATCTTATTGGATAATGATTTTGCTCATTGCTCCTCATGCTCACGGTGTCTGAGACCTCTCCACCAACAAGCCACTGGGAAGTGGCACAGCATAGCACTTCCTCAAACCAACTCCTTAACCGCTCCTTAACAAGCTGTACAAATAGGAAATTCACAGTCATCTTATCTTACTTGTTCTGCTAGAGTCCCTCAAGGCTCAATACTGGGGCCGATTTTATTCAGTCTCTATGTAAATAACTTACCAAATGCCTGTTCAAATATCAAAATGCAATTATACGCTGATGATACAGTATTGTATAATCACACAAAAACAAAACAAGAAGCTGCTGCAATACTTTCTGGGGCCATGGTACCAGTGTCCCTTTGGCTCAGAAACTCATGTTTACATCTGAATACTACAAAATCTGTCTGCATGTTCTTCTCACGGCAGCCAGCAGAGGGGCCAGAGCCATCTCTCTTAGTCAGTGGAGAGAGACTAGATGTGGTAGAACAATTTAAGTATCTTGGTGTGGTCTTTGATTCACATCTGACATTTAAACAACATGTTAAAAAAATCAAATATTATAAAATTTAACATAAAATTTCCAACATATAGGGCCTTTACTTACTGTTGAGTCAGCAAAGGCTTATATGTATGCAATGATATTTACTCACATATCTTAGTGTTATGGGGGCATGGTGGCTTAGTGGTTAGCATGTTCGCCTCACACCTCCAGGGTTGGGGGTTCGATTCCCGCCTCCGCCTTGTGTGTGTGGAGTTTGCATGTTCTCCCCGTGCCTCGGGGGTTTCCTCCGGGTACTCCGGTTTCCTCCCCCGGTCCAAAGGCATGCATGGTAGGTTGATTGGCATCTCTGGAAAATTGTCAATTGTGTGTGAGTGAATGAGAGTGTGTGTGTGCCCTGTGATGGGTTGGCACTCCGTCCAGAGTGTATCCTGCCTTGATGCCCGATGACACCTGAGATAGGCACAGGCTCCCCGTGACCCGAGAAGTTCGGATAAGCGGTAGAAAATGAATGAATGAACTTACTGTTATACAACTTGGTCTCATACAACTGAGAGCATCTTAAAACCCCTCAAGTCTCTCTTCAAGAAACATTGAAAATTCTTGACAGGAAGCCTATACATTTTCATCACTGTAATATTCTAAGTAAATATAATATTCTAGATCTTGACAGTTATCAGACATTTTTGGATTTCTGTTCTGTCTCATTTTTAAAGTTTTGAAAGGGCTTGGCCCATCACCAAGTACACACTAGAGCATTAAGCAAAGGAGACTGTAATGTACAATGGCGCGGAGCTAAATTTATCCAAATGGTGGTGTCTATCAGAGGCACACAGTCATGGAATACATTACCAGCTCAAGTTAGGAATTGTGACAATTACTTAACCTTTAAAAAAAAAACTTAAACAATGGCTGAAATCAAACCAACGATGTATGTAAATCATTCTCTTATGTAATGTCCATCCATCCATCCTTCTACCTCTTATCCGGGGCCAGGTCACGGCGGCAGCAGTCCAAGCAGGGATGCCCAGACTTCCTCCAGCTCTTCCGGGGGAATACCGAGGCGTTCCCAGGCCAGCCGAGAGACATAGTCCCTCCAGCGTGTAATAGGTCTTCCCCGGGGCCTCCTCCCGGTTGGACATGCCCGGAACACCTCCCCAGGGAGGCGTCCAGGAGGCATCCGAAACAGATGACCGAGCCACCTCAGCTGACTCCTCTCGATTTGGAGGAGCAGCGGCTCTACTCTGAGCTCCTCCCGAGTGACCGAGCTCCTCTATCTCTAAGGGAGCGCCCAGCCACCCTGCGGATGAAACTCATTTCGGCCGCCTGTATCCGGGATCTCGTCCTTTCGGTCATGACCCAAAGCTCATGACCATAGGTAAGGGTAGGAACGTAGATCGACTGGTAAATAGAGAGCTTCGCCTTATGGCTCAGCTCTTTCTTCACCACAACAGATCGGTATATCGACCGCATCACTGCAGAAGATACACCAATCTGCCTGTCGATCTCCTGCTCCATCCTTCCCTCACTCGTGAACGAGACCCCAAGATACTTAAACTCCTCCATTTGAGGCAGGAGCTCTCCACCAACCTGAAGGGGGCAAGCCACCCTTTTCCGACTGAGTACCATGGCCTCGGACTTGGAGGTGCTGATTCTCATCCCCGCCGCTTCACACTCGGCTGCAAACCATCTCAGTGCACGCTGAAGGTCCTGATTTGAAGAAGCCAGCAGGACAACATCATCTGAAAAAAGCAGAGACGAAATCCTGTGAGCCCCCGCCCTCTGCTTCCTCAGTGGAAGACATGTCGGTGGGGTTGGGGAGAACCTCGAAGTATTCCTTCCACCATCCGAGGATGTCCCCAGTCAAAGTCAGCAGATTCCCACTCCCACTGTAAACAGTGTGGGCAGGGCACTGCTTCCCACTCCTGAGGCGCCGGACGGTTTGCCAGAAATTCTTCGAGGCCAACCGATAGTCCTTCTTCATGGCCTCACCGAACTCCTCCCAGACCTGAGTTTTTGCCTCCGAAGCTCGCTTGGTCCTTCAGTACCTATCAGCTGCCTCCGGAATCCCCCGAGCCAACCAGGCTCGATAGGACTCCTTCTTCAGCTTGACGGCATCCCTTACTTCCGGGGTCCACCACTGGGTTCGGGGATTGCCACCACGACAGACACCGGATACCTTACGGCCACAGCTCCAAGCGGCCGCGTCGACAATGGAGGTGGAGAACATGGTCCACTCAGACTCAGTGTCTCCAACCTCCCTCGGGATCTGGTTGAAGCTCTGCCGGAGGTGGGAGTTGAAGATCTCTATGACTGGAGACTCTGTCAAACGTTCCCAGCAGACCCTCACGGTACATTTGGGTCTGCCAAGTCTGTCCAACTTCCTCCCCGCCATCGGATCCAACTCACCACCAGGTGGTGATCAGTTGACAGCTCCACCCCTCTCTTTACCCGAGTGTCCAAGACATATGGCTGGAGGTCAGATGAAACAACCACAAAGTCGATCATCGACCTCCGACCTAGGGTATCCTGGTGCCATGTGCTTCAAGGTCCATGATGTCGGATGGTAAGGCACAACCGGGGCCCCGCCCTGGAGCAAGGCCCGGGGTTGGGGCTCGCATGCACGCGCCTGGTGGCCGGTTCTTGCCCCACGGGGCCCGGCCGGCTCAGCCCAAAAGAGCGACGTGGGACTGATCTCCTGTGGGCCCACCACCTGCAGGAGAAACCGTAAGGGGCCAGTGCAATGTGGATTGGGTGGCAGTCAAAGGCGGGGGCCTCGGCGACCCAATTCGCAGACACGAAATCTGGCGCTAGGGACATGGAATGTCACATCGCTGGGGGGGAAGGAGCCTGGGCTGGTGCTGGAGGTTGAGAGATGCCGACTAGACATAGTTGGGCTCACCTCCACACACAGCTTGGGCTCTGGAATCCAACTCCTTGAGAGAGGCTGGACTCTCTACTACTCTGGAGTTGCCCATGGTGAGAGGCGGCGGGCTGGTGTGGGCTTGTTCATAGCCCCCCAGCTCAGCAACCATGTGTTGGAGTTCACCCCGGTGAACGAGAGGGTTGTTTCCCTGCGCCTTCGGGTCGGGGATAGGTCTCTCACGGTTATTTGTGCTTACGGGCCAAATGGCAGTGTAGAGTACCCGACTTTCTTGGCGTGTCTGGAAGGGGTGCTGGAAAGTTCTCCGACCGGGGACTCCATCATTCTACTGGGGGACTTCAACGCTCACGTGGGCAGAGACAGTGACACCTTGAGGGGCGTGATTGGGAGGAACAGCCTTCCAGGTGTCACTGTCACTGCCCACGTGAGCAGTGACAGTGACACCTGGAGGGGCGTGATTGGGAGGAACGGCCCCCCCGACCTTGTGTTCTGTTATTGGACATGTTCAAGCATAAGGGTGTCCATCTTATGTAATGTTTGTAAATCATATGTAAATCATTTTCTTATTGGATGTCTGTTCATCTTTTAACTTCTGTGTGACTGCTTTTTACCGTACTTAGTCTCTGTAGTTCTGTGTAATATGTCTACATGCATGTTATGTTTGTAAGTAATTTGTATTTTGTTTTTTATGATACCTGACTTAGGTTTATGTGTCTGAGAGAGAGAGAGAGAGAGAGAGAGAGAGAGAGAGAGAGAATGAGAGAGAAAGGCAAACAGACAGAGACAGAGACAGAGAGAGAGAGAGAGAGAGAGAGAGAGAGAGAGAGAGAGAGAGAGAGAGAGAGAGAACGGCAGTCTAATAAACAGCAGCAGTGACAATAAAACAAAACATCCAGAGAATCAGTGTCTACCCTCCGATATATTTCCTTTAGAGCTTTGTGTTTTTTCCCTCTATAGGATGTGGGAGTGTGGAATTACAGATGACGGTTGTGTTGCTCTGGCTTCAGCTCTGAAATCAAACTCCTCATCACAGCTCAGGGAACTGGATCTGAACGATAATAAAACAGGAGACTCAGGAGTGAAGCTGCTCTCTGAGATACTGAATGATACACAATATAAACTGGAGAAACTACAGTAAGTTACTTATTCTGTAGATTTTAGAGGCTTTGTGTTTACTAATTTTACCTGTTATCGACTATATTGTATGCTAACAATTAATGATGTGAGGTATTAACAGTTAAACAATGAGAGAGAGAGAGTGTGATAATAAAAGATTATTTAATTAATTTACTTTTAATTTAATTTGCCTTCACTTTCTAAAATCAGATCAATCGAAACCCAACTTTCTGTCTGTTTGTGTCTGTTTATCCATCTTATTCTTACAGTATGACCATGAGGCCTGGTCTGATGTGATCTGATGTGATCTGATCTCACAAAGTGGATTCTGACAGTTGAGAGAAGTCTTACACACACAATATCACACACTATATGAGGTCTTCACTGAACAAACATGTAAATATTTCATATCATCTCTATTAGAGGAGCCAGCATCTGTTTAACGATTATTTACCATGTCTTACACCTTGGTCTCTGCTCTATATAATATACTATACATGTTGCGGCAAACCGCCCGTCACCCCGCCTTCCCTTATTAGTACCAGGTGAAACGAATCCACACTCTGTTGTACCTGCCTGGGCCGGATAAGGCAGCGCATTGTTGCTATTATTTTTGCACTGGGAATTGATGCCACGGCAAAGAGCAGCACTGAATGAATGTAGCATTAAATGATGCGCTGTAGGTCACACTTTTGGTTTGAGTAGCGTATCTTCAATTCATGTGGTGTTTGTGTAGTGGGTTAATATGTTTTTGTATATGTTCATATTTTGTTTAACAATTAGGGTTTGTTAATTGTTTACCTAAATTTGATTTACTTGAATTTGATGTAAGTTTGTCTGGTTTAATTTGGTAATTCATGATTTGGATAGTTTAAATACCTTAAATACTATAAAAAATATATTGCTTAAAATTCATCTGATATAAGTATATAAAAGACTTAAGTGAGCTGACTATATAATTAAATATAGATTGTTTAATTATTAAAATAGCAATAATTGATTAATATGGTTAAAAGCATGTAGTTAGAGTCCCGTAAAAGAAGCTATACAGATGTGAGAGATTTAGCAACTCCTACAGTATGTGCAATATAGTAAGTCTGGTGAAATATTCATGGTTTAAATGGTTCATTAACTTAATGTACTGAATGTTCTGTGTAAAAGTTATATTAAGTCATGTTAAACCTGCTACTTTATGCATTTTATTGGGCTTGCTGGTACTTTACACTGTTTGTATGTTCATGTCTTTAAAGGGTTTTCACCTTCAGAACTTAATGCTATAACAAATAAATGGATGAAAGAAATTCACAAGGTCTAATTAATGAGAGGAATCCAGTTTAATTCTTCAAATAGTGAGACCTGTCTTCTTCATGTGTGACACAAACAATGACATTGTGACTGCTGTTAGAGACGTTTCCCGGATCATCAGCAGGAGTTTGTCATCAGTGTCTGTAACTTAGTCAACAGTTTTACAGCCTGGTCACTGACAACACCTGCTCAGAACATGTAGTCTAGGGCCAGTGGTTCTCAAACTGGGGGCCCTGAGATGGTGCCAGGGGGCCCCGGGTCACTGACAAAATGTAGTCTAGGGCCAGTGGTTCTCAAACTGGGGGCCATGAGATGGTGCCAGGGGGCACCGGGTCACTGATAACACCTGCTCAGGACAAGTAGTCTAGGGCCAGTGGTTCTCAAACTGGGGGCCCTGAGATGGTTCCAGGGGGCCCCGGGTCACTGACAACACCTGCTCAGGACATGTAGTCTAGGGCCAGTGGTTCTCAAACTGAGGTCTGTGTTATTCCTTCGTTCCTCTTCCATCATTTCTTTCTACATTTTATTTGGCTGTAGAATGATTGAGACCCTGTGAACATTTCAGCGATTCTGATTAGCAAATGAGCTTCACCATGAGTAACTACAGGTAACTACAGGTAACTACAGCTAACATAAGTAACTACAGCTAAATACAGGTAACTACAGCTAACTAAGTAACTACAGCTAAATACAGGTAACTACAGCTAAATACAGGTAACTACAGCTAACTACAGCTAAATACTAGTGATGTGCAATACCACTTAAGTCCCATTAGATCCGATACCAAGTAATACCCAGGCTGGTATTGCTGATACCGATACCAATACTTTTTATGTATTTTATGTGTAATATGATATGACAACTAGTTTAAAGTAAAGTAAAAAAGTAGGCTGTAGGCTTACCAATTCCAAATTATAGCTGCATAATGACAAGACAATAAACTACTCTCATATTATTTAATTATAAAGAAAATCTCAGACTTGTAAAACAGGTTGAAAATTACACACAAATAAAGAAATTTGACTCAACCTTGTCACAAAATATTCCATATCTACTTTTTGCTGTTCTTAACAACAAATGTAAATCAGGCACCCTTGAAAATCAGTACCTCATTTATTTTACAATAAACATAATAAACATTTTTACAATAAACATAAACATTTGTTTTGAAACAAAATATTCTATATCCACTGGAAAGCTACTCGTTGCATTTATTTCATTAGGATAGCTTACTTCATGTTTCACTAGTATTTTCTATTTGAACAAACTGCTTTCTGTTAGCTTGTTGTAAGAATGCTGGGATTCCGGGGAACTCTTGAACATTAAAAAACTAAATCTTTAACAGACGTGAATAACTTTTCCACAGTCAGTGATAACGCAACTATCACGCTATCTCTCTTTAACCTGGATAACGTCTGCCGCTACTGCCAAAAGATTCACTGACTGAAGTCTGTCTTGCCCTAACACATTCCTCTCGCACTGGACCTACTCCTCAGACCGCCGTTTCATTATATCATCATATTCGCTCTTATGACTTATCCTCAGATGTTTAGCGAGGTTTGTAGTGTTACCACTATATTTCACTGTCTTTCCACACACATCACACACAGCATCACTGCTGCCTTTACAGCTAAAATACAGCCAGACATGACTCCTTTTGTGCTCAGACATAGTCACTCTTCAGTCTGCAGTCTTTGTAGTGGGAAAATAAAGGGCTGCAGCGGCCGGCTCCGTCACAGAGCCACACACCGGTGGAAGGAGAAGTAGTTCCTTCCCCTAACTGGATACAATTAGACTTTTCAGGTGACAGCAAGTTACTTATGATAACAAACACTCACTCCAAATTACTGAGTTTAAATATCAATCTTTTTATATGAAAATCAATACTAGAGCAGGAGACGTCGGGATCGTAAATATCGATACTTTAGTATCGATCCGCACATCATTACCAAATACAGGTAACTACAGGTAACTACAGGTAACTAAAGTAATTACAGCTAACTAAAGCTAAATACAGGTAACTACAACTAACTACAGCTAACTAAAATAACTACAGCTAAATACAGGTAACTACAGGTAACTAGAGCTAAATAAAGGTAACTAAAGTAACTACAGGTAACTATAGGTAACTACAGGTAACTACAGCTAAATACAGGTAACTATAGCTAACTAAAGTAACTACAGCTAGATACAGGTAACTACAGGTAACTACAGCTAAATACAGGTAACTATAGGTAACTACAGCTAAATACAGGTAACTACAGCTAACTAAAGTAACTACAGCTAAATACAGGTAACTACAGGTAACTACAGCTAACTGAAGTAACTACAGATAACTACAGCTAAATACAGGTAACTATAGCTAAATACAGGTAACTACAGCTAAATACAGGTAACTATAGGTAACTACAGCTACTGTAACTATAGCTAACTACAGCTAACTACAGCTATGTGTGGAGCGCGTTTATTTTGTATTCGTGGTTTGATCCACGAGGCCTCCGTAGCTGCTGTTAAACCGGAAGTGTCCGTATCGTGGTGCTTCCAATGTGGTGACAGAACTCGTGTGTGTTGTTTTAGTTCCTTAATGTCACTGATGTGCGGTTTAATGTTGAGTTAAAGCTCTGTGTTAGTTCATGTTTTATTCCCGCGATGGCGGCAGAGTTTATAGTGAAGCTCTATGAAATTTCTCCTCTTTTTTACATCAGTGTGATAGCGTTATGTTTCATCCTCACTGTGGCAGCAGTGCTGGGCTGGTAAGTGTGTGTGTGTGTGTGTGTGTGTGTGTGTGTGTGTGTGTGTGTGTGTGTGTGTGTGTGTGTGTGGTTATGTGTATGGGCATAATTTCATTTAACAGTAGGGGGGACAATAAATATAAAAATTTCTCATAAGCAATTTTTGAAGGGGGACACAAATAATACAGTCTAATTGTACTTATAAAGACACCCACAGTGCCCACAGTGGGAAAATTTTCCACTGTGGCCCACCCCACAGTGGAAAATTTTGCTTTTATCATTATTACTGTAGCATGGAGACATTATGCGTCATTATGGTTATTTTCAAAGTTTTTCTCAGGTTCAATGACAAAGCAGATTTTTCTTCAAAACTATTTATTGCATTGTTTGTGTTGTTTACAGTTAAACCATCAACATACAATAAAATATAAACATGACTGTTATTGTGAAATAGATATATAAAATAAGTACTGTTTTGTAACAAAATCAATTATTATAAAATCAATTTACACTAACTGCTATATGTATAAACACAACAAAACGGCTTTGGCGTGTTAGTTGCATTGCTCTCATAGATATCTATACATAGATGTCGCCTTGGGGTCCTAAAAATGCGCCAAAACCGCCACATCTTTATACAGTGCTCTTTTACTTCAAATGCATGGACGATGCCAGACTTCTGTGCTGCATTTGGATGTTCAAACGAAAGAAATATAAAAAAACAGACAGCAAGGGATTACATTACAGAAGTGAGAATGTGTTCTATGATGTTGAATGTTAGGAAATTATATTTCTGTTTGCATTGGTTTGTTTCAGCCCTTGGTTAACGACCGCAGCTAATCCATGTTAGTTACCCATTAGTTATTAACAGTTAGGGAAACAGACAATGTTTGTAGATTCCGGAGCTCTTAATAAGGACATTAAAAATTGAACCATGCTTTTTTTTGCTTAAAGGTGAAAAGACCCAACTTTATGTATGTTCTGTAAGATTCCCTTATCTGTCTAACATGTTTTATTAGATTGTCACAGTTTTTCTCAATTGCTAAAACACTAAACCCTATTGTCTGAACCAAATGCTCAGTTGCCTGAACCCACTGATTGAATCAATCACTCTTTTGGCAAAACCATAAAGCACTTTTCACCTGTTTAGACACAACTTGCCAAAACATTTTCATTGTGATGCACCGCACTGCATAATGGTGAGCACAGGTGACAAAAGTCAAACACAATTAAAGCACAGGTGACACCACTTGAACACAACAACTCAAAATTGATCACACTTGTGGCTAATAATGTGAGAGAACATATACAGCAAGCCAGTTCAGAGAGCACTGGTTTGCGAGACCCTACAATGGATAGAAGTCTGAGAGGAAGAGTTCGTGTGAGAGGAGGTCGAGGTGGTCAGCAAAGACAAAGAACAGTAATATCTGATGAAATCAGAGCTACTGTGATTGACCATGTTCTTGTCCATGGTATGAGCATAAGGGAGGCTGGACAAAGGGTACAACCAAACATCAGTAGATTCACTGTGTCCACCATAATCCGAGAATTTAGAGAAGAAAACAGGTAATTACCTTTTTTTGACATTATAGTACAGTATGTAAATGTTGACAGCAATTACTGTATGACAAACTATATACTGTACCACAGTATACTGTAAGTAAATATATGTTTCAGTACATCACCGTACCAATGTACTGTAGTATTGTAATGGAGGGTTGGTCTAACTGTTCATAGGCCTAGTATTCTATGTATATTTTTTGTAACTCCATGTTCTCTTTTTGTAGAATTGAAAGACAGGTACAGTATGTTCTCCCTACACCAAGAGACCCTAATTGTTTATATGGTCCGTGAGAACAATGCCATTAAACTGAGTGAAATTCAGCAAAAGATCATTGAGGACCATGTCAATTTTGAGGGTATCAACAATGTCAGCCTCTCTACTGTTGATCGTGTCCTCAAGCGCAACAGACTGCGCATGAAACAGCTATACAGCGTGCCCTTTGATTGCAACTCTGACAGAGTCAAAAAGCAAAGATTCCAGTATGTACAGGTTGGCATATATCCAGACACATTCAATGTTGATTACTCTAAGTAGTGATTTACTGTAGTGGCCTAAATCACTTTTTCAGTATCACTTGCAAAACTATAACTATATCTACAGAGGGTTCTTCAACTGGATGCAATGGAAAGACCCCATGAATACATGTACATGGATGAATCTGGGTTTAATCTCAACAAAAGGAGAAGAAGAGGCCGTAATGTGGTTGGCCATCGGGCCATTGTTGGTGTTCCTGGGCAGCATGGTGGCAATGTCACATTATGTGCTGCCATCAGCAATCATGGGGTTGTTCACCATCATGCCAACCTGGGGGCCCTACAACACTCACCAGCTCCGCATTTTCCTCAATTGCATGCGGGATGCTTTGTTAGGGCAGCAGGATGAGCATCCCATGTATGTTGTTGTTTTTGGACAATGTGAGTTTTCACAAAAGCCCTCCAGGTTAAAGAATGGTTCAATATGAACCAAGGTTTTATCAATCTTTGCCTTGTGTAAATGCACAAGATTTCTTTGTTGTCTTTTTGTACAAGTGCTAAATGCACAGATTTTTTTTGTTTTGCAACATGCATTTAGCCTACAGTGAACAATAAACATTTATTTCTCCAGCTTCATATCCTGAGCATTGTGTTTTCTATTTTTCTATGTAGTGTTTAGTGACTGTTCCATTGTGATTTTAATTTGGATTGACTCGGGGCAAGATTTGACAACATAGTTCAGTTTTGAGCACAGAGAATTGGGTTTTGTGTTCACAGTTTATGGAAAAGGAGAGCAGCTTTCAAGAAATGTGTCTTAGCAATCAAGAAAAACTGTAATTCAAGCAGAATGCTCTTTTATCAAGTTACTTCACTTAAGGACATATTTAATGACATTATGCCTGAAAAGGTTTTGGATTTTTTTATCGTATGTTAATTAAAAAAATTTATAATATGACTTGCTGTTTATATTTGTTTTGTTTTTATTGTATTTATATGATAATTTATGCCATGAAAATAGCTTTGATTACTGACATGGTATTAAATAAAATTTAAGTTAAATGGTTAACTCAGCTAACAGTCCGGGATGGATGTCACCAGTTAGGTTGGCAGTAGTGTTGATTTCGTCAGACGAGATGAGACGAAATGTGTTCGTCAACAACCTTTTTTTTTCATGACTAAGACGAGACGATGAGGAGACTGCACCACTGTCCAAAAATGCTGACTAAGACTAAATTAACATGCATTATTGTTGACGAAAAAAGACGAGATGAAAATGTTTTCTATAAAATAAAAACTAAAATAAAATCTCTCTTCATTTTTGTCTACAATTGTCTCTGTTTTTTCATCAGCTGTTACGCCTTTAAAATATTCAGAACGAGTTCGCGGCTTCGCGCTGTTGCTCGTTACAGGTCTCATACGCCTGTGGCTGCAACACGAAACTGCTGAACAATTGTATTGCTTCCGCTAAAGAACATAGTGCGCTACATCTCTACGGTTAGAATCCTGTGTGTCCATGGCAACGCTCTGTTTTTCATGGCAACGGTCAAGAAATCAAGAAATAAAATAGTGTGTGCGTAGAAAGATTTCGTCAACACGCCGCTCAAAAAAAAAAAAATCCTGGGCGCAAGTCCACCATCTTGGCGGCTTTTTGTGTTAAATGATTATTTACTGTCACTGCACAGGTGCTTTTATTGTACATGACAGCTTATGTCCCGATGACCGGTCTTTACATTACGATTAAAAGCAGTATCAGTAAAGTAAAAAATGTGATGTGCAGCAAAGTTCGAGTGTATGTACTGTTTAAAAGAGTGTTCTCAACTTCTCACTGATACTTTTGTGATTCGTGGAGTTTTGACAAGTTTTATAGCCTTGATATTGTTTCTTATTCAAAAGTGGTGACAGAAAAAACTCTTTACCCATTTACATTACATTTACATTTACAGCATGTGACAGACCCCTTATCCAGAGCGATGTACATAAGTGCTTAAATCTCTAACATTGAATACATTAATGCTGCTCACTAGGTTACATACTTAAGATACCATGAGTTTAAAATATTTGTTCAAAGTTACAATGAAAAAGTGTCAAAGATTTTTTTTTTAATGCAAAAGATAAGGAAAGAAGTGCTAGTTGAAGTGTTTCCTGTATAAGTAGGTCTTCAACCGCCGCTTGAAAATATCCAGTGACTCAGCTGTCCGGACCTCTACGGGAAGTTCATTCCACCACCATTGTGCAGAACAGAGAATAGTCTTGTAGTAAACTTGCCTCTTACCCTGAGAGATGGTGGAACTAGTCGAACAGTGCTGGTAGATCGGAGGTTGCGGGGTGCAGTGTGAGGAGTGATGAGGGCTTTGAGGTTCATTTTCGGCTTTGTAGGCTAGCATCAGTATTTTGAATCGGATGCGTGCAGCTACCGGAAGCCAGTGGAGGGATCGCAGCTTGGGGGGGTTGTATGCGAGAACTTTGGCAGGTTGAAAACAAGCCGTGCAGCTGCATTTTGGATCATTTGCAGAGGACGGATTGCGTTCATATGTAGACCTGCCAGCAGTGTGTTACAGTAATCCAGTCTAGAAATGACAAGAGACTGAACAAGTACCTGAGCAGTCTGTTTGGACAAAAATGGCCGAATCCTTCTAATGTTGTAGAGAAGAAACCGACATAGAGTAACATAGAGCGAGTAACGTTAGGAACATGAGAGGAAAAGGACAGTTGATTGTCCATGATTACCCCAAGGTTGCGAGCTGTGGCTGAAGGGGAGATCAGATCGTTGTGCAAGGATATAGCAAGATCATGACCTGGGGATGAATCACCTGGGATGAACAGCAGTTCAGTTTTGATAGGATTGAGCTTTAACTGATGAGCAGTCATCCATGATGAAATTTCTGCCAGACATGCTGAGATCCGGTCAGAAGCTGTGGTATCTGAGGGTGGGAAAGAAAAGATAAGTTGTGTATCATCAGCATAGCAGTGGTAAGAGAACCCATGTGATGAAATAACTTCACCAAGAGAGTGAGTATACAGGGAGAAAAGAAGAGGAGAAAAAGTACTGAGCCCTGTGGGACACCAGTGGAGAGTCTGCGTGGAGCAGATGTCACTCCCCTCCATGTTACCTGATATGAGCGTCCTTCCAGATAGGAAGCAAACCATTCCCAAGCTGATCCGCAAATCCCAAGCTGCTTTTCAACCATGCTTCAACGGAATTATTTAAAAAACATAAACTCATTTTATGTTCACGGAGAAGCACCTATGGTTTAATCTAACAGGGAGAAAAGAAAAGGATAAGTTTTCTGATGAGTGACCTAATCTTGCCTCAGGACCTGTTTGGCGACAGTGTCGGTAACGTCATCAACAGGTACCAATCGGCATTCAGCAGTATTTAAAGTTCTGAGCCTGGGACTTCTACCAGCCTCTCCCAGCTGTAGCCAAGCTGCCACAGGTAAGAGCAAAAGGCCAGTTTGGATATTTGTGCCCTCATTTGAAAGGGGCATTTGAAACATATTCAGCCATACAGGGGAAGATGAGACCTGAAGAGAGACATCTTCATGTGAAAAAGAAGATCTGAAACTTGAAAGTTCAGGTCTCTCCTCAGGGTTGGTCCAAGTTCATCACTATAATGTGTCTCCCTGTCTGCCCTCGGTGGGCACCCCTGCCAACTTCACCAATTCCACTGTCTTAAGGAGAAGGTCTGCCTGTCCCGGATTTTATAACAATTTACACCCTCCCATTTTAGCCCTACCCTTTTATCACGGTTGAGACCCCATGTGTGTTTCTTATTCAGTTTCACCCAGTTTCCAGCTCTTCTTTACCAAATAAAAGGTCTCAACTAATGAACCAATTCAAACCAACGGAACAAATCTGGATTAGTCATAATGTCAAACAATCAATACAATTCAAATTTTTTGTATAGCAGTTTTAACAATGGAGATAAGAAACATAATGCAAAAGTTTGATTATTACACAAAGATTAATATATAACAAAAATTCAAGTTTAATATGAGACTTATATTTATATGTGATTGTATTTTCCCTAATGAGCAAGCCTAAGGGTTTGTATGATACACACAAAACTTATTGTTTTCTGGAATATAATATTATAAAAAGAAATGAACAAGACTGAAGTGTGACCCCAAAGAATAAAATACTGTTGCTGTTATACATCTAAAACATTGTTTTAGTTTTTTGTAGAACAGTCAACCTTATCCCCACATAAGAGAAGGGAATGGAACTGTGTGTGTGTGTGTGTGTGTGTGTGTGTGTGTGTGTGTGTGTGTGTGTGTGTGTGTGTGTGTGTGTGTGCGTGCGTGCGTGCGTGCGTGCGTGCGTGTTTGCACTGATGCTTGTCATGATGCAAAAAATCGACTGTGATTAATGTTGTCTGTTATTCTGTCCTGTTCTGTCTTACAGCATTGAGGTGTATATCCCTCCAGCTCCACCTCCCAGCACAGACAGGGGTCCTCAGACCTCAAGCTTCTTTTCCTGGCTAAAGTTTTGGTGAATTGTTGCCTCTCCGCTTCTTTGCCAGCTGGGGACGGCACTTCACTTTATTGGTCCTGCTCAGCACTATGTTTGGCAGAGGACCGGATCCTTATTGTGTTCCCTTGTGGAAGTGGGACTCGACAGTAATGTCAGGCAAGGATGTCACTCCACTCTATGGTTCCACGGAGGACGTTGCTCTGCATTTACATTTACGGCATTTGGCAGAAGCCCCATATCTAGAGTGATGTGCAAAGTGCTTTGAGGTCTCAATCAATAAATAAATTCAAATTGGTTCACTAGGTTACAGACTTAATATACCATCAACCTAAAACTGTTTTAATACATTTAGGCTGTCAAAAAAGCCAGCCAGTGCCTCAGATGTTTGGACATCTTCATTGCACCACCTTGGTGCCAAAACAGAAAAGAAACTTGATATATATCTCCCTCTTACCCTGAGAGATGTGTTGAAGGAAATTGGAAAAAGAATGAACTGTGGAGTTAAGATTATCATAATAAGAAAGAGTAAAGTTAAACAAGCTGGAAGAGAAAAGCACAAAATAAGAAAAGACAGACAGAGGGACAGGAAACAATGTCAAATGAAAATAGATGAAAACCTGATTAGGATAGAGGCCCCATCAGAGGAGCTGAGAGACTTAAAATTGAATGTTCCTGACAAATGAAGACATTACGGATCAGACACTGTAACTAGACAGTTGAAACAAGCATGAAGAGCCTGACGAAGAAGATCATACTTCATTATTTTTTCTTTTTCAGAAGTTCAAGAGAACTCTGAATCGTTTTCTTTTACTTTTATGTAACTTTGTATAACCTGATATAACCGTTCAGAATGTACTGTATATATGACTAAGTTGCAGCAAGCCTTGACTTAGATGAGCTCATGATTATCCTGTGCACTCGCAGAAGAGCACTGCGACCCGGATATCTTAACCACAGTTTTAAAAAAATGTATGTGACTGATGCTTGCTTAGAAGGGACTTGTAACCACAGCTTAGCAGCAAGAAAATGTAACTGTGAAGGATATATAACTATAGATGGTCATTTAAGTGTTTTGAATGATAAATCGGAAGAGACTCTGATGTACAGAGGGTATGGATGACCAAAAGAAACATTGGTGACAGCAAGGGTTGCTGCGACCCATGAGTAATGTTAAACAACTGATGTTACAGGAAAGTGTATAAAAACTTAAAACATACTCGGTGTGCATTCTAGTGTAGACAAGCTCAGTGCATGTTATACTCTGTGTGCATCAGAAAACAAACGCAAGCTTATTCTTGGAGAATGTTTCTTGTCTTGTTACTGTCTTTGCATTTTAAATACTTTTACTTATTCTAATACTGTTTGATTATTTGAAGGAGATTTTTACATTTATCTGTAATTTATCTGTATTACATTACTTTTAATAAAAACAAAGGGTAAGGACCCTGAAGCAACAAAAAGGTCTAAGTCTGACTGCTTCATCTAAAAGATTCAAACAATAGATTAGGTAGAAGAACTTGAAGAGGATCCTGTCACGGTTAGACAAAGACAAACGGTTAGAGTGAGGATCCAATTGCAGTAAATCCGTTTAATGAACATTATATAACACAGGAACACAGACAGGTAGGCAGGACTAGGCAAAACACTGGGCTGATAGCAAACAGAAAAACACACATATAACGACTCGCGAGAGGGAAGTGAACAAACCAGGCCCGCCTGGTTCCGTCAATCCAGCTGGTTCCGTCGACCTGGCTGGTTCCGTCGAACCGGTCGGTACGGCCGGTTCCGTCGACCCGGTCGGCCCGGCTGGTTCCGTCGACACGGTCGGCCCGGCTGGTTCCGTTGGTTCCATTGACCCGGCTGGTTCCACCATGGTTGGAGTATCCACCAGGTTGGAGATTAGCCGGTTCGCACGGGCCTCAGCAGAGCTTGCCGGTATGGTAGCTATGTGAACCGGCTCGGTCACGGGTGTGCACGTGACCAGGCTGGACGGAGTCACTGTAGGACATTCGGCCGTCCGTGACTGGTTTGGCTCCATAGCCCACGGACCCCAATGCTTACTGCCCCCCCAAAAAATATTTAAGGCCAGCTTCCGTCTCTCCACTGCCCATGGTTAACGAGGACCCGCCCAGGAGCAACGCTAAGTTGACGAAATCTGACAACGACCCCATTTCTCGGCCAACCGGCATTAAATAGCGTAGATTGTTCTCCAGTCCATGCCTGAAGATGTCTTTAAGAGCTTTCTCTCCAAAGTTTACCTGGTTACACAGGTGGACGAGCACCTCAGCATATTCCTCGAAGGGAGAATCTTCCTGACGCAGGCAAAATAGGATTTCTGCTGGATCCATTTGTGGCGAGTCGTTCTGTCACGGTTAGACAAAGGCGAGTGAGGATCCAATTGCAGTAAATCTGTTTAATGAACATTACACGACACAGGAACACAGACAGGTAGGCAGGACTAGGCAAAACACCGGGAAGTGAACAAACAGTGTATATATATATATATATATATATATATATATATATATATATATATATGTGTGTGTGTGTGTGTGTGTGTGTGTGTGTGTGTGTGTGTGTGTGTGTGTGACATGAACCAAACTAGGACACATCCTTTAGTGTTAGTTTTGAAGGTTTTTCTACGCAATCCAAAAACAATTGTCACTAAGGGACACGTACATCAGTATAAATTACACTTCAGGATCAGTTGAGCAGTGCTGGTAGTGAGGTGCAGAGTGAGGAATGACAAGTTCTCCTCACACTGTAAAGTGCAAGAGTAGGGAAGAAAGTGAATGAGTGTCAGGGAGAGATAAAATAGTGACAGAAGCTACAGAGGAAGGGGAAATACAGGTAAGAGAGAGATGCTAAAAGTTAGTTTGAGGTAGGATAGTGATAGTGATAGATCAGAGATGTTAAGTAAGGTAGCAGTCATGTATGTAGCTGGGAAAGGATAAGTGAAAACCAGGTCCAGGATATTTCTTCCTTTGTATGTGGGGAGGCAGTAAGCAGACAGTAAGCTTCTACTTGAAGTTGTACAGCAGTGAGGAGTTCATGGGCACAGATAGTAGAGAGAGTTTCGTCATGGAGAAGAGAAGAGAAGTATCTTTGTATTATAACCCTGCAGATACTCACCATTACATGGAAAAACATACAGAACTATATTTACTTTAGAAACAGAGGCTGATTTAACTACTGATTTTGAACTACTTACAGTTTTCCTGTGAATGAACTCTGAACTCATGAACTCTTACAAAAATAAAAATGTGCCGGACCTTCACGTCTGCCCCGACTGCACTTACATCTCACAGTCTGCATTCCCCACTTCTTCATTGTCACATTTCTCAACTGTAGCAGCAGAAGATATTTTACATCTCATCCAGTCTTGCAATCCTTCCACCTGCCCATTGGATACACTCCCTTCCACTATGCTCCAGACCATCTCACAAGACCTTCTGCCCTTCATTACCACTATCATCAATAGATCTACAGCATCCGGTCAGGTACCAACTACTTTCAAGAGAGCAAGTCTTATTCCCTTCCTAAAGAAACCTTCTCTGGATCCATCAGACAATCAATAACTACAGACCGGAATCACTTCTCCTGTCACTTTCAAAATTCTTGAATGCATTGTCTAAAATCAAAATTCTTCAACCTTTTGTATTTTTGCATCAATTTTCCTTTGTTTATTCACCTTACATTTCTCTTTTCTTTCCCTATTTTTTCTTCTCTTTGTATTATCTATCTCTGTCTTTCTACTGACAGATAAGTTAATAATTGGTTGTGGTGTATCTTTATAGTTATTAATATTTGTTTGCTGAGAACCATTATTAAGAGAACCAGTATAAGGGCGTAGGAAGATTCCTGTAACTCCATCCCATACATGCCAGTGTCTCACAACACCCCCTCTTGGAGTTTCAAAAGCAATCCTAGCCTGATACTCATCCACCTCTTTTATTTGCCACTGAAGGTTGGCTCCTTGTCTTTTATATCTCAAAGGAATTATAGAGTCAATTTGTCCCAGCAGACTTAGTCTACCAGAAGTCATCATCGAGCTAGCATTCACCCAGCAAATATATATATAATATCTATATATATCTATATATATATATATATATATATAAATATATATCGATTAACGGTGTCTTTTTGCAGTGCAATTTCTTCCCAACTTTTACCCTCATCATCCCACATATATTTGTCAATTTGTTATTTGTAAATCGATGTACAAAGTAATGGTAATCTATAGTCACAATCCCATGCAGGACTCTTCATGACCCACAGCCGTTGTACCTCATGTCCCCTGTAATGCCCCCTCTCTTTCACCACCACCTGGATGACATCTCTTTAAACGAGATGGCATTCAAGTAAACACCAGGACGGGATGGGTCATAAACAGGCTGCGTGCAATATATTTATCTTCTCGAACTACTTAAGTCCCATGGGTGAAAGGGATGAAAACATTTTACCGAGAAATTGGGCCAATAATGACTTGTTATAAATTTAATAAATCTGTCATGTATTCTGATATCATTACTTTTCCATGCTGCTACTTCATCAATGTAAAGTCTATTCTCTTTAGTCTTCACACCAATACCAGGCACAAAATCTATCATCCAATTTAGTGACTACTATAAAAGAATGGGTTTTCCTACATTGTCTACACCTAAATAGTGCTCTTGGTGCGATTGTATATGCCCTTATTCTACTTCTCTCATGTTTTAGAGCCTTTTGAATTTGTCCCTTAACTCAGTCATCTATTATCTCTTCCTCTGACGGAAGAGGCATCTCTTTTTCCTTCTCAACACAAATTTCCCGACAATCATCATTACTTTGTTGCGATTCTTCATTATCAATTATTGTACATTTAGATGAATCAGCTATAATACATGGTTCATCGTGAATTACATCTAGGTTTTCATTTTCATTCTGTCGTTCCAAACTAGTAGACCATTTTGGGAGGTCTGTATTCTTTTCCAGGTCTACTGGGTCAGTCCTATTTATTTCATCAAGGAACTCGTCAATCATCCCCTGATGAAGGAATAGCACGTCTAGTAAATTTCAACTTATAATTCAACAAAGTGAATAACATCAAAATACCCAACTTTATAGGTCTGACATCATTTGTATATTCAGTACAGGCATTTGCAACTATAGTAAAAATAACATTTGGGACAAGAACTTCCAGGTATTTAAATTTATCTTGTTTCCATACATAAATGGTTACCCATAACAAAAAACAAAAACTCATAAATGCAATTACACATATAGTAATCCACTTAGGTCCTTTAAGCAGGTTTACTAAAATGGCTAAGACTGTATGGCCGAATGCCATCAGTGATAGTAAGATTCATGCCCTTATTTTCCATATCTGATTGAATCCTTTACTTTGAAACAACCACAACCACATGATTAATTTTACACAGGTATTCGTGGACAGGCTTTAAGTTGGTTTAGATCCTACCTGTCTGATCGATACCATTTTGTAGAATTAAATGGTGAATCCTCCAGTTTATTACCAGTTAATTATGGGGTCCCTCAAGGATCAGTTCTAGGACCTCTGCTTTTCTCTATATACATGCTTCCATTAGGGAACATTATTAGAAGACATGGGATTAGTTTCCATTGTTATGCTGATGACACACAGTTATATATCTCATCAAAACCAGATGAAATAGCCACAGTGTCCAAATTAACTCAGTGCCTTAGAGAGATAAAAGACTGGATGAGCTGCAACTTTCTATTGTTAAACTCCGATAAGACAGAAATACTACTCATAGGTCCAAAAAACAGTGCACAGAAACTCTCACAACTTAACTTCCATTTAGAGGGATGTACTATTACTAATTGCTCGACAGTGAAAGACCTGGTGTTTATTAGACAGTAACTTGTCTTTAAACTCATATCACCATATTACAAACACAGCCTTCTTCACCTTAAAAATATCACCAAGCTGAGAAACATCCTGTCTGTATCTGATGCTGAGAAGCTAGTTGATGCCTTCATGACCTCTAGACTGGACTATTGTAATGCATTACTAGGTGGTTGTGCTGTATCTTTAATAAATAGGTTACAGTTAGTCCAAAATGCAGCTGCCAGAGTCACTGGATCTTGGTATCACTCACTAGGACAAGAAAGTATGACCATATAACCCCAATGTTATCATCTCTACACTGGCGACCTGTTAAGTTTAGAATCGATTACAAACTGCTGCTATTTACATACAAGGCTCTTAATGGTTTAGCTCCCATGTATCTAACTAGTCTTCTAACACGTCACAATCCTTCATGCTCTCTGAGATCACAAAACTCAGGACTTCTGGTAGCTCCCAGAATATCTAAGTCTACTAAAGGTGGTAGAGCGTTTTCTTATCTAGCTTCCAAACTTTGGAATAGTCTTCCTGATAGTGTTCGGGGCGCAGACACACTTTCCCAGTTTAAATGTAGATTAAAAACTCATCTCTTTAGTCAGGCGTACACATAATACATCCTATAATATCATGCACCAGTACATCAGACCGGCACATTTTTATGAACAGCAGATATGTTAACCCCTTTCCACTGCTTCTCTCTTTGTACCCAGCCCGAGGCATCCAGACATTGTACCAGCTCCCAACGTCCTCTGTGGGATGTAGCCTTTGGATGTCCACTGAGCCAAGGCCGACTCTAAGAATCCTGAGACATCTCAAGTTAGACTCTGTGATACTCAGGAGATCAGAAGTCCTTGAAACTCACACCAATACAACATTTAACTGACTGTATATTACAATCACACCCCCAGTGTCACCCATATGAGGATGGGTTCCCCCTTGAGTCCGGTTCCTCTCAAGGTTTCTTCCTTTACCAATTTAAGGCAGTTTTTCCTTGCCACTGCTGCCTGAGTCACCTCAGACTTGCTCATAGGGGAATAAATACATACACATTGTGAACTATATATATCTAATAATAATCTAGAATTTTTTATTCTGTCAATCCTTTTACTTTTATTATTCATTATTTCCTTTATCATTAATTATGTTTACCTTCTGCTCTGTGTTTATGTTCTGTAAAGCTGCTTTGAGACAATGTCTATTGTAAAAAGCGCTATACAAATAAACTTGAATTGAATTAAATTGATTAAGGTTAACATTATTGACATTTCTTTAAAGTATTGACAATATGTTCCCAATAATCCTATAATAATTTTGAAACCAGGATGTCGATCACATATCAAATAAATACAGGCCAAATCCAAAGACAGAAGTTAAAACTTACCTCCTTCCATAACTTTAGGCCATTTTCCATGCAATAATTGCCAGAAGCAGTAGCATTGTCACTGAAGTCAGATGCCATTTCAGATCAGATAAAAAAATTTAGATCCAACCAAAATTTAGATTTGGTTTCACAAAAATCTGCTTCTTAAAGCTTTGCTAGATTTAATCTCACACAAGTGGTTCTTCAATGAAGAGTTACTAAGTGTGTGTCAGTGGTGGTGTCAAGGTCAGCGCACCTGCCCCACTTCCCAACCGGCAACACAGAGAAACCTCACCGGAATATTAGGTGCTTCCGGACTGCAATTCCCACAAAGCCCGGTGCCGGGCTAATTACTCCACCAGCTGTTTCCCATTTCCCACGCTATAAAGACTGAACTTGAACTTTCCCTCAGTGCAAAGTCTCGACTAGCATTTGCTGTCATTCTGAACGTTTCCTTGTTGTGATTCTGTTTCCGGTTGTGACTCTGTTTTGTATTCTGATTCTCTGATTGCTTGCTGCCTGCCCTGACCTTCTGCCTGCCTTTTCGATTATGATTTTGCCTGCCCTTCGATATCGTTCTGCAGTGTTTTTTACCCTGCCTGTCTGTCTCTGATCTGTCACTAAAAAAACGCTGCACATGAATCAACAGCCGTACGACTCCTCCTTACAGGTGGGTTTTATACTTTACAAATAAGCTGCTCTCTGCATTCTTCACCTTGACCCCGATGAAAAGCCTCAAACACCTGGCACATTGTACCCAACATTGCAGAGATTTCACTGTTATTATTATAATTATTATAGTTCACATAATAACAAAAATAATCCATATCCAGCCATATAAAAATTTTTCCTGTGTCTTTTGCTGTTTTTTTGAAAGTACTCCATCCTCTGGTAAGTGTCCTTATAAAGCTGGCCATATCCATATCAGATGTCCAAACATATTCCCTTTTCATATGATATACTTGTTTATGCATTATAGCAACCCAAGCCCAATTCGGGCCTGCCGTTACAGGTTATATATAAGTAGTGTAAAAATTGTACAGGTTTCTGCTAGTGTGGACAAAGACAGTCTTATCAATCAAACCACTAACACAGTATTTTAGCATTTGATTCATGAGCATCATAATTAACACTCCTGAAGTGCAATTACATATACCCATATCCAGAGCAACTTACTCCTTCTTTATTAAAAGGAGCTTCTCTATATGGTTGCCAGACCCATTCAGTAAACAATTTTGGTGGGCAACCAAGTAAACTTATTTCATTTTCAAGAACTATATTCTTTTGGAACTCCTTTATGTTATATTCTTAACCGTTAGAAGATCTATAAAATTTAGTGTTCTACTGTTTCTCCAGTAGCTAACTGGAGTATTTTCCTTAATGTCAAATCCGTGAACTTATTTGCCTCTCTGAGGCGACTCCTGTCTTCTTTATTTGGTTCAACACGGCTGAGGTTAACACATACTTTGTCATTTACTTTAATCCTCTGCTCGCCTGCTCTGTTAGAGTTTCTTCTATCTTTTGAAGTTTTTATTCTATTTCGTGGTCGGACGTATCTTTCATCTTCACTCTTACTGAAAAATTCATAGTCTGAGGATTCTTTGCCAGTAGCCATTGGGGTAATAAAAATACCTTAGTACAGTCTTTTGGCTGAGGTAGAGAGGGGCAGAGACCACTTCGAGGATCATCCAATGGCCTGGGTCTTTTGGAGTCTATGACATCCTCATCTAATGATGAATGTCCCACATTAGTACTTTTCCTAGTACTCTTGGACCATGGAAGACTTACCTCGCACTTCTTTATTTCCTGCTATTGACATGCCGCCTAAACTTACTTGTGACATATCGCCTGTGGATATTCTCCCCGTCTCTGGTGGTAATGGGAGGTTAAGTTCCCAACCTTTGTGCCAAATACTACTTATCCAGGTTGAACCTGGATGTTCTGTGGGGGCTGGCATGTTATCGTCCACTCTGACGGTAACATCCTTTCCCAGAGATATACACAAATCTCTGAGACACTTAGAAGTTAAGACGTACATCTCGCCTCCCGATGTCCCTACCAATTCTGCCCGACTCTACTGGTGAGGGCCAGAGGGCAGTTTTGACACCCAATATATCACTGCTCATTTTTATTGGATGGAAGCTTTTTAACTATTTCTTGTATCGGATACTTTATAGTTCCTTGTGCGGATACCTAGTAGATACGTTGAAATTTTCAATAATACCATAAACATTGTATGTATAATTTTTCAAACCGTTCAACAGTTCAAGTACATTATACTGATGTACTTGTCCCTTAGTGACACATGTTTTCACTAAGGGACAGGCACCCTTTGGTCTCTCACTTGCCTTCCTTCCTGAGACCTCTCTGTGGTCTTGGAGGGGCTGCTGGAAGCCCCCTTTGAGCCCATGGAGTCAGCCTCTGAGAAGTTTCTGACCCTGACCCCTCTGCTTCTTGCCTTGGCCTCTCTCAGGAGTCTGGGATTTTCAGGCTTTGTTGATCGCCCCCGCCTGCCTAGAATTTGCCCCCGGCATGTCCACGGCTATCCTGCACCCCAGGCCGGGATATGTCCTTAAGGTGCCCAGGATGGTGGGTTGTCCGATCATCCTGCAGGCCTACTGTCCCCCACCCGATGAGTCAGCGGAACAGGAGAGGCTGCACTTGCTTTGCCCGGTAAGGGCCCTGAGGACTAACGTCCACCGCTCTAGCTCTTGGCATAACTCCTCTGCACTTTTTGTCTGTTTTGGGGGCCAAAATAGCGGTAATCCGGTTTCTAAACAGCGCCTGGTGCACTGGGTGTTGGAGGCCATTACTCAGGCCTATGAGGTGCGTGGTCATGCCTCACCTCTCAGCATCAGGGCCCACTCCACTAGGGGTATTGCCTCGTCCAGTGCCTTGGTCAGGGGTGTCCCCATTGAAGATATTTGTGCTGCGGCAGGATGGTCCTCTCCGCACACCTTTATCAGATTCTATGACCTGGACTTGGACCCCACTCCAGGGTCCCAGGTACTGAGGGGCCTATGATGTGCTGCTCCCAGTCTGCTCGTGCTCTCTCACAGCCTCTGGCGCAGTCATTGACCGGTGCGTGGCGGCGTGGCGTTCCCATAGCGTCAGCACTGACGCAGCAGCGTAGTTCCCTCGAAAGGGAACTACACCAGGTTACGTATGTAACCCGGTTCCCTGAGAAGGGAAGGAGATGTTGCGTTGCTGGCCACGCCCCAGGCGTCCGTTCGCGCTTACTTCAGACAAATAGAAGCTGGAGCAGCGTGACGTAGATGCCCTTATATGGACTTGCTGGCGAGTAATTACTCCGTCACGTGTCCTTTCCGAGCCATTAAATGGCGTGTGTGCACACAGAGCTTCAGACACAACTTCCTAAAAGAAGCATTCCCATAGTGTCAGCACTGACGCAGCGTCTCGTTCCTTTCTCAGGGAACCGGGTTACATACGTAACCTGGTGTAGTTTTCTTGGGTTATCAATTCACAGTTTTTCTGTAGGTTCATACAGGTAATTACAGTAAATAAGAGAACCAATCTGTAAATGAATGTATTTCAATGTATTTATATAGCATATTTTCTACTGTATTTTCATCTTTATGGTGGTATCTTTAATATACTGAACATTTTAGAATTTTTTAAAATGAAGAATGTGCTTTCTATCTATTTTATACATTGTGATATCCATTTAAAGTGTTTTGTACAAAATAAAGTCGCTATATATGCTTGTAATGACAATACAAGTTTCTTGACTCGACTTGACCATTTTAAAGCATTTGTGCTGATAGTACAGTAGTATTTTCAATAAGTATTGTTTCTGAGAAATTTAGGAAACTCCTTCATCTTTAACCATGATCCTTACTTCTTGTGTGAAATCTTATCAATAGTACAATATTATAGAAAATATAAGGCTAAGGGCCTTTCTCAAGGGCCCTAGCAGTAGCAGCTTAGTGGTCCTAGGATTTGAACACACAACCATTTGAGCAACACTTTGATACCTACTACTGAGCTACCATAGCAGATAAATAAATATAATTACCTTTTATTGCACATACCTATTGCACAAACACCGTTTTGTCTGGTGCAGTTACACTCTGTGGCCAGCAGGTGTCTCACCAGGTGAGCAGATTAGGTCAGGTTACACAGGTCTAACAAGTGTTATAACCTGCAAACACAAACGGAGGGAGTACGTTGGAAGAAAATACAGTAAGTTTACGTTTATTTAAAAGTACAATACAATAACTTAATAAATGTGCACGATATGAAGATGAGTGTTACTGCATTTAAATGAAGGGGTAATGTATAAGGTTCATTTTCTGACTTTTTAACCTGTTATTTATACCTGAAAGTGAACTGCGTCATCACACTGAGTTATATAACAAGAATCAAGAAGCTCTGATTTATATCTGACTCAATACTCAATTACATGAAACAACGTTCCTCCAGGACCAGGGAGCTACATAATGTGGAATAAAGCTTCATAAAATAACAGAGATAAAGACTGAAAGCCAATCGTCTCAGACACATAAAGTGTAGCACAGACAAAGCCTACAGTGTTTATAGTGTATATTATACATTACATTGTGCTAAAGTGCTAAAGGCTTATAAACAATACTGTATGTTCTGTGTGTTAGTAACATTACTGTGTGTTTTAGTAGATTTATTACCATAAGAATGAATAACGGTATATCTTATCTTAATACACTAGGATTTTGTGGTTATTTTAGTACCAAATATTTCAAATAAATTCTCTCTCTCATTTAAAAATTAATAAAGATCAATGCAAGAAGTGAAAACTTCTTCCAGCTGTCATTTTGCCAGATATTGCTTTCATTTCTTTAAGACAGTTGCAGTCAGTTTTTGTTTTTCATGAACTACAGTGCAGTTTCCTTGCTAATGAGCACCCAAGTGTGTTCAGTCTTATATGTTAGAGGAAGATCTACAGTTAATGTTGTGGTGACTTTCACAACACCTCACACTCCAATATCATTAACTAATTAAGGTGGTGAAGGTGAACACTTACGAGTAAAACTCACTGCTAGAAGATAAAATACACCAAGATTTAGAAGTCAGAAAACTGATTCAGAAGAAGAAGGAAAAAAAATACAAACATACAAATAATACAAAATACTTTTTTTCTTGCAGTTTTTTATTTATTTTTTACATTTTAATTACAGCTTACTTGAGGAATGTTTTAATTAGTATTGCTTTATTAATTAGTATTTTAAATACAGAATGTAGTATTTAGTAATCTCTCTCTCTCTCTCTCTCTGTGTGTGTGTGTGTGTGTGTGTGTGTGTGTGTGTGTGTGTGTGTATGTGTTTGCAGCTGTGACATAAAGAGGTGACACAAAATGAGTCTCTCTGAAGAACCCAAGTCCGAAGAGAGGTGATGAAATATATTGTCAGCTACAATATAACAGTGTATATATATATATATATATATATATATATATATATATATATATATATATATATATATATATATATATATACACACAATAAAAGATCAGACTCACGGTTATGTTTTGTAAAAGTGTCTAATAGACAGAGAAACTCTGTGATAAAAACTTTTCAGCACCAGCAGATATGGTCATTAAGTGACAAGATAAAAATGTAATAATAAATTTGAGAGGATAAAACACAATGTCTGTGTGTGTTTCAGTCTGATGGAGGACAGATCAGACTCACCAGAACCCAGCTGTGTCTCCATGAAGAGTGACCAGTCGATGGGACATCCATATACATTTAAAGAGAAAGACCTCCCTACTGATATGAGGTAAAGATGAGTGAGATATGTTCTGTACTTGGTGTCTCACACCGAGAGCTTGTATCTGATGTACAGCAGGGGGCATTTCTCTCCCTCCATTACCTGAGACAACACATCAGTAGACAATAGAGAGAGAAGTCTTTGAATTTGCTGTGAGTGTCGCCCATCTCAGTGATCTCAGGACCCTCAGGAGCTGCATGTGCTGCTGCCTATCATTACTATAGCTAATGATATATAGCTTTTTAAAAGCGTTTATAGCATGGTTAGAAGAGTGTAATGTTTTCCTGTAGTTTGTGACCTTACTGTCACTTGGTTGATATGTATGTTCCACTTATCTGGGGTCAGTATACTTTAATCACTTACACATTTCAATATAAATAAGGAGATTCACAGATAAGAAATTGTCCAGAAAATCTTATTTAATTAATTTATAAATAGTTTTAATATACAAGTTATTATTTTATAAATTGAGGAACTGCTGTGGAAAGGGTTAGGGTTGGTGTTGGCAATATGGTCTTTATAATTCCTGCTACATGTATTTTGTCCACAGAATCCAAAAGAAAGGATTCAACAGAACACAGAACCTGGAAGCCATATTTAAGGTCGGTGTGTAGGTGTAAATTGTCCTTACTGGTTCAGCAATATTTATTGCTTTTTTTTTTTAAATAATTTATTTATTTTAACTGCTTGTTGTAACAATATAGTAATTTAGACAGATATACAGTTAGGCCCAGAAATATTTGGACGTTGACACAATCTTCATGATTTGGGCTACACATGCCAGCACATTGGATATGAAATGAAACAATTCAGATGCAATTGAAGGGCAGAATTTTAGGTTTCATTAAAGGGGTTGAACAAAAATATCCTATGAAACTTTTAGGAATTGCAATCATTTTAATACAGAGTCATATCAGGGGCACAAAAAATAACTGGACAAATTACCTTTACCGTAAATATGAATGTTAATTTTTATGAATACTTTGTTAAGAATCCTTTGGAGCCAATGACTGCCTGAAGTCGTGAACTCATAGACATCACCAAACACTGGGTATCCTCCTATGTGATGCTTTGCCAGGCCTTTAATTCAGCTGTCTTCAGTTGCTGCTAGTTTGTGGGTAGCTTCTTTAGATGTTTTTTGGCTGTAAGTCTAGTCTGTATTTTCTATTTTTGAGGTTGATTAATGGTTTGCACCTTCTGGTGAACCCACTGTATTTGCTCTCATGAAGTCCTCTCTTAGACATTGATACATCTACTTTTTGCGGAGTGTTCTTCACTTCGGTTGATGTTATGAAGGCGTTTTTCTTCACCATGGAAAGGATCCGGCAATCATCCACCACTGTTGTCTTTGTGGATGTTCAGGACTGATGTTCAAGTTCCTGAGCTCACCAAGGGTTAGGGTTATGGTTAGGGTTAAGGTCTTTTCTTTTTTCAGAATGTACCAAGCTGTTGATTAGGGTTAGAAGTGTCAGGGTTAGGTGTTGGTAAGTGTTGATTTGGCCACTTCTAACAATTCTGCTATCTCTCTGATGGATTTCTTCTTTTTTTTGTTCTAATGATGGTCTGTTTAACTTCCACTGAGAGTTCTTTTGACCACATCTTGGGATATACAGCAACAGTTTCCAAATAGAAATGTTAAACCTGGAATCAATTCCTTTGTTATCTGCTATGGCTTAAGGAGGGAACAGCCCATGCAGCTCATGAAATAGCTTTTGAGGCTGTTGTCCATTTACTTTTGGTTCCTTTTGAAAGATACACGATACATACATACAGTATTGGGGAGCTGTAATTCCTGAATTCGTCTTCCCATTTTGATGTCAATACCCTCATATTATAGCAGAGAGTCTGTACTTTAAGCCCATTTTAATTATATAACAGTATTTTGAATGATTTGATAAACAGTTAAAATAACAAAACCTGTCCAAATATATATGGACCTAACTGTACAGTTTGATGTGGTGTAATGAATTGTGAATAGTTTCTACCATAAGAAACTGAATCATTTCTCACTATTTAAGCTTATATTCTGTTTCTCTGTAATTCTGACCAGGAGCTGGAACACAAAGTCATCACTCTGATAAAGAATGAGCTGAAGAGGTTTAGGAAGCTCCTGAGTCTGGATTACCCAGCATGCACTGAGAGGGAGGTGGAGGATGAGGAGGATCTGCACAGTGTCACAGAGGGAGCGCTGAAGATCACACTGCACGTCCTGAAGAACATGAACCACACAGATCTCGCTAACACACTGCACAAAAGTAAGAGATCTAATTACACAATTATTTAATTAGTTTAAAATCAGAGGAAGAACTTTGTCATTTTATTGTTTTACATCACTTTCATGTATGAAGCTGATCTGTGAGCAAGAGCGTCATCATATTGTATGAGCAGTCTGATGGTAAATGTAATAAAAATGGATCACTTTTATAAACAAGATAATCAGTGCCCTGAAAAAAATGATAGTACTCCAATAGAAAATGTACAATTGTGCATTTAAACAGTACAGAATATTGTAATAAATAATAAATATTTATTGTCTTTTTGTCAGAGATAGATAAGAACTCTGAGTATCAAAAAAAACTCAAATCCAAACTGGGAGAAAAATATAAAAGAATTAATGAAGGAATCTCACAGCCTGGAAGCTCAGCACTTCTGAATGAGATCTACACAGAGCTCTACATCACAGAGGGTTGGAGTGGAGACATCAATAATGAACATGAGGTGAGAGAGATTGAAGCAGCGTCCAGGAGACCAGCAACACAGGAGACACCCATCAACTGTAATGATCTCTTTAAGGACAAGTCCATCAGAACTGTGCTGACTAAAGGAGTTGCTGGAATTGGAAAAACAGTCTCTGTGCAGAAGTTCATCCTGGACTGGGCTGAAGGAGAAGTAAATCAGGACATGTTTGTATTTCCACTTCCCTTTAGAGAGCTGAATCTGATGAAGCAGGGAAACTTCAGTCTGATAAAACTTCTTCATTACTTTTTCCCAGAAATGAGGCAACTACAATTAATAAACTGTGACTTCTACAAAGTGTTGTTCATCTTTGATGGTCTGGATGAGTGTCGACTTCCTCTAAATTTCCAGAAGAATAAGAGATTGTGTGATGTGACAGAGTCAGCCTCAGTGGATGTGCTGCTGACGAACCTCATCAAGGGGAATCTGCTTCCCTCTGCTCTCCTCTGGATAACCACAAGACCAGGAGCAGCCAATCAGATCCCTCCTAAGTGTGTAGACCAGGTAACAGAGATACGAGGGTTCAGTGATCCTCAGAAAGAGGAGTACTTCAGGAAGAGGATCAGTGATCAGAGCCTGGCTGATAACATCATCACTCACCTGAAGTCTTCAAGAAGCCTCTACATCATGTGTCACATCCCAGTCTTCTGCTGGATCTCAGCCACTGTTCTAGAGAGAATGTTGGGTGAAGCAGAGAGTGGAGAGATCCCCAAGACTCTGACTCAAATGTTCACACACTTCCTGATCTTTCAGATTAAACACAAGGATCAAAAGTATCATCAGAATTATGACCCTGATCCTCAGCAGACCACAGAGAGTATCATGGCACTGGGAAAACTGGCTTTCCACCAGCTGGAGAAAGGAAACCTGATCTTCTATGAGGAAGACCTGAGAGAGTGTGGCATAGATGTCAGAGAAGTGTCAGTGTACTCAGGAGTGTGTACCCAGATCTTCAGAGAGGAGTTTGGGCTTCACCTGGGGAAGGTGTTCAGCTTCATACATCTGAGTGTTCAGGAGTTTCTGGCTGCTTTATACACATTAATGTCTTTCATTCTTCAGAAGACAAACGTGTTGCAAAACACCGGCATCTTCAGTTTCTTCAGAAATCCAACCATGTCTGATCTCCTGAAGTCTGCAGTGGACAAGGCCATACAGAGTGAGAATGGACACCTGGACCTGTTTGTCCGCTTCCTTCTGGGTCTCTCATTGGAATCCAATCAGACTCTCTTAAAAGGCTTAATGCCACAGACAGAAAGTAGCTCTCAGAATGAACAGGAAACAGTGGAGTACATCAAGGAGAAGATCAGGGAGAATCCATCTCCAGAGAAATCCATCAATTTGTTCCACTGTCTGAATGAACTGAATGATCATTCCCTCATGCAGGAAGTACAAACTTATGTGAACAGTGGAGGTAACTGTCGTCTCAGTGGAGCCAGTCTCTCTCCTGATCAGTGGTCAGCTCTGGTGTTTGTGTTACTGACCTCAGAACAGGAGCTGGATGTGTTTGATTTGAGGAAATATGATCCATCAGATGAATGTCTTCTGAGACTGCTGCCAGTGGTCCAAGCCTACAGAAAAGTGGAGTGAGTATTTTTATTTTTAAAAGTTTAAGTTTTACTCTAGTGTTTATTTTAATGTGACACCAAACTGCACTAATCTGTATTATTCACTAATAGTTTTTTTATATCTCTGACTACAAGTCTATACAGAAATTGCAAAAGGTAACAATTGTGTAATCATCACCAGCTTCTTTTTAAAAAAATAAACATGGTCAGGGTGTGTGGAGGGACATGGGTTCCCTTTCGAGGGAACTCGACGCTGCGTCAGTGCTGACGCTATGGAAATGCTTCTGTGAGGAAGTTGTGTCTGAAGCTCTGAGTGCACACACACCATTTTAATGGCTCGGAAAGGACACGTGACGAAGTGATTACGTGCCAGTACGTCACATTACTCCAGCTTCTTTGTCTTCAGGAAGCGCTCTGTGTATGTGTGTCAATTATTTGTCCTGTCTGTCAAGTGTAGGGACAGAAAAAATATATATTTTAGGGAAATCTAGGCGGGGAAAACAAAATATGTTACAGTCCAAGCATTTTAAGAGATGTGTGCATCCATGGCCCCAGCTTTATCATGGGTGACGACACGCACTCTCTTTGCATTGTTTGTTTGGGAGAGGAGCATGCCCGGTCGGCCCTCGAGGGAGCCGGTTGCATGCATTGTAAGGGATTCCATCGGCGTACTCTCCGATCCCGCCTGGCTTTATTTTCAGCTTCGGCTGTGCCTTGTGGTTCGGGTCCTGCATCTGCCAAGGTGGCGCAGCGGCTTCGATCATGGGGTTCACATGGTTGATTTAGCAGAAGAGGAGAAAGGGACGGGTGTTGCCCTTTCCCCTGACTCCGTTTGCTCGGTTTCAGTTTCGGGAGCTCGCACTGTGGTTTCTCCTGACCCGGAAGAGACTGCCATTTTTTACAGACCTCCATGCTGAGGTGTTGAGGTCGTGGAGAAATCCATTTTCAGCGCATATTTTTTCTCCAGCCATGTTTGAATATTCAGCCATTATAGGGCCATGAAGCGATGCCTGGGGTTGAAGATACGCTTGTTGGCTGTCTCTCACCTACATCGCCCGCATGGAGAAAACCAAGCCTTGTAGGACTACTTCAGCTCTTGTGGGTAAGGCCTATAAGGCAGCAGGCCAAGCAGGTGTGGCCCTGCACACCATGGCAGTTTTGCAGGCCTACCAGGCTGACCTGCTGACAGAGGAAAGGGATTGGGTCCTCAGGTGGTATCTGAGCTCCGCCGAGCCTTGCGCTCCGCGCCACAAAGCAGATGGCCCGCTCCATAGGCCATTCAATGGCTATGCTGGTTGCCATGGAGAGGCACCTGTGGCCAAATTTGACTGATATCAAAGATAAGGATAAGTTCTTTCTCCTGAACGCCTCAGTTTCACCTCAGGGCTTGTTCGGCAACGCAGTGAGCACTGTCGTGGAAAGGCACAAGAGGTGAAATGGCAGTTGGCGGTGTTCAGGGAGTTTCTCCCTCGCTGTGGGGAACAGCCTAGGCCATAATCCGGCCACACCCAACCCCCTTCTAGCTCACTCAGGGCAGTAAAAAGGGTTAGTGTGGCTGCCTGTGCCACCCCATCTAAGACTAAGGAGGCTGGTCAGCATACCCGGGCCCAGACCTGTCTAGTGACAGGGGAACTTAGGTACATCATCTCAGCCAGGTGGGCAACAAAGGAGTCTGGATGCCCAAGGGCTTGGGTTCCTGGGAGCGTCCTATTCAGGAACACTCCCCCTACTGCCCACCCCACCACCTTTGCCAATTCGTTGGCAGTAGGGTCGGTGCCTGCTCCCCTTCCTCCCCTTCCTTCCTTGATCTCCCTGGGTTAGCACCTGCCAGTGCGCTGTTTCAGGACACCTGGGAGGTCTGCACAAAGTTGACACCACTTTGGTATGGATGTGGATGCCTTGGTATGGACGTGGCCGAGGCTCCGTCTGTACGCCTTTCCCCCGGTAGCTCTGCTCCAGCAAGTTCTAGCCAGAGTGCGCCAGGACCGAGTCAACCTTCTCCTAGTTGCTCCTCGTTGACCCTCTCGAGTTTGGTTCATGGACCTAGTCTACCTCCTGAACGGCACTCCATGGGAAGTTCTTGTCAGGAAGGTTCTCCTCTAATGCATGGGGGGCAATCCTAAACCCCCAAGCCAATATGTGGAAGCTTTGGGTCTGGCCTCTAAGGGGGACCAGTTCCTAAAGGCAGGCCTCTCATCTGAGGTGACAGAGACTCTGCTGAATGCTAGGGCTCCCTCCACTAGGAAGCTATATGCTCTGAAGTGGAGGCTTTTTCGCCTCTGGTGTGATGAACACTGTCAGGATCCAGTTCATTGCCCAGTTGGTACAGTGGTGGAGTTCCTGCAGTCTTGCTTTTCTCGGGGCCTGTCCCCGTCTACTTTAAACGTGGCTGCCATCGCTGCAAGCCTTGAACCTGTCCTTGGGGCCTCCTTGGGTAGGCTCCCTCTGGTCTCTCACTTTCTGCATGGTTTCATGCAGCTGAGGCCTTCCTGTAGACCGCACCTTCCTTCCTGGGACCTCTCTGTGGTCCTGGAGGGGCTGCTGGAAGTCCCCTTTGGCCCCATGTTAACATTTATCTATATTTGTTCTCTGTTTCAGACTCCGTCGGTGTAATCTAACAGAGGACAGCTGTAGAGTTCTGTCCTCAGTTCTTCGCTCAAACTCCATACTGAGAGAACTAAACCTGAGTGAGAATAACCTGAAGGATTCAGGGGTGAAGCTGCTCTCTGATGGTCTGAAGAGTCCACACTGTACACTGGAGAAACTGGAGTAAGATCATCGGATTATACTGTAGTTGAAGATCTCTCTCTCTCTCTCTTTCTCTTTCTTTTTTTGTTAAAGAAATTAACTGGTTTGTGTTGATATGATGAAAAAAGAGCCTTGTAATATGTATACACTTCACTCCACAAGAATTCCCTTGATTCCCAACATTGGTCTGGGTGGTGTTGAGGGACAGGTTGTACCCTGAGTACCAGCTCATCAGGTTCTGCACCTCTGCTGAACTGATTCATCATTCATCTGTCAAAGAGCAATTCAGTCACTGTTGTGTCATCTGCAAACATTATGATGGGGTTAGGTATGAATGCAAGAACACGTTAGAGAGAATGTGAATAATATAAAGAATGTGATAGAGAGAGTAGACAATGGGGCTTAGTATGCATCCCTGTGGTGTGCTAGTCCTCAGAGTTGTGGAGGATAGATGGACTCACTGTCTGAGGACGTTCTGACAGGAAGATCAGGATCTAGTTCAGCATGGTGATGAACTGTTGGAGTTTTGAGTTCAGTTTTGTTTTGGATGACAGTATTTATAACAGAGCTGTATATCATCTGCAGGACAGTGTGAGAGGTTGTATCAGGAGGGTTATCAGGAATGGCTGCTGGTGTAAAATCTGTGCCAAATTAAATATGCAGACCAGATGATCTGCTTTGGCAACCCCGAATAGGGATCAGCTGAATGAGGAAGGAAAACAACAACAATGTAGATAAACAAGAATTCAATTTTGTACATAGATCCAAGGAAATATTTGATATAAATAGACAAAAAAATTAACATCTAATACAATGGGGAGATAAAAACAAAGACAAGATTACAGAAACAGTGTATTTACATATTTATATTACCTTCTTTGCAGAAGTTTAGTCCAAACTGCTTAGCCACTGAGCTAACAAAAAATCTAACAGTCCAACTGTTATTTTAAAGTGAGATCTTTAGTAAGATAAACAAGATATACAATCTGTGGTATTTAGAAGGCTTCATTGTGAAAGAAACAGTTTCTTACAAGATATTACTCTCTCACTGTTATCCAGTCTTCGTGATTGTAACCTGACTGGAGAATGCTGTAGAGTTCTGTCCTCAGTACTCACCTACAGACTGCGAAAATTGAACCTGAGTTACAATAAACTGCAGGATTCAGGAGTGAAGCTGCTTTCTGGTGGACTGAAGAGTCCACTCTGTACACTGGAGAAAGTGGAGTAAGATCATCACATACACAGCAACATTTTCCTCCATTACTAATACTGATATTCTTTATATATAATCATTTGTCTTACAGTCTGTGTGGGTGTAATCTAACAGAGGAAAGCTGTAGATTTCTGTCCTCAGTTCTCAGCTCAAACTCCTCCAGACTGACAGAACTGGACCTGAGTCGCAATAACCTGCAGGATTCAGGAGTGAAGCTGCTCTCTGATGGACTGAAGAATCCACAATGTTCACTGGAGATACTGGAGTAAGATCAATTCAGTTTTTAAAAATTATATTTTTATGGATTTCTCAATAACATTCAAACAGAACATCAACAGCAGTCCTAGGTCACTAAATAAATGTCACACACAGAAAATGTTTCAGCACACTCATTGCAAACAAGAACAAGGCCTTCCTAAGAAAAAGAGAAGGAGGGGGAACCCACAGATCCTAGACTAAGGTCTTGATTGTTTAAATAATTTTCATAAAGATGCCAACACCAGGTTTTTCCAAAGGAAGGGGTTTAGCCACTTGTGGTTTGCACATTATAAACGTCAGAATTTTCCCAGTGAATTGTCTCACTTCATATTGAATAAAATGGCATAGTTGAAAAAATCTGTTTTAGGTTACTTGTTGATCCCTTTGAGCACCTCAATAGATTAAAACAAACTATCAAGATTAGAGATGCCTTTCTTTACCTAGGTCTGAAGACCAATTTTGGCTAAAGAGATGGGGAGGTCAGGGTTCAAGGTTGTTGTCAATTGCATCTTTAAATTACTGGGGAGACAAATACTTTCTGACTTACCCCAAGACAAAAGGGTGTTAAATAACAGAAAATGTTTGACTATATGATGAATATCCTAAAAGTTATTAATGAATAGAAGGGATGCTAGTACCTGTGGAGCACATGCAGAAGATTCCAAACTGACATACAGAGAGCCAATGGGTTTGGGTGCAGGTTTGTCTTTGTGGGAGCAGTGGAATTCCTCGATCAGCGCATGGTTCAAAATATCTGCTGCATTGAACCAGGATCGTTCATCGGGCCATATTTCTCCAAGTCAACAAGATATTACAGTATAAGCCTCTAGCACCTGAAGTCGTAAAGCAAACTGGAGCACCCTCAATGTCCAGTATGAGTGGTGGTTCAGGTTGGATACTTGCTTCATTGGGGAATAAGGGTGCTGGATTGAGGGGGTAGGCATTAAAGGTGGGAGATAGGCGGTAGGATGGTGGAAGTTCAAATCAAGTCAAGTGTGTCAAGTCAAGACTACGGCATATCCAATCGTCAACCGTTGGATTAAGGGTGGTATCAGGAAGTCAGACTCACATTACTATCCAACTGATCTCAAAAGGTTCTCCACACTTGAGAGGTGAACTTGGTCCCACAATCAGAACCAATATCCTCTGGGATGCCAGATACTCAGAATACATGGTTAATTAGCTCTCTGGCCATTTCCATAGCAGTGGGTAGGTCCCTCAGGGGTATGTCAGCAGGCCTTGGAGAATCTGTCTATGATTAACAGTATGGTGGTAAATCCATTTGAACTGGGCAGGTCTGTGATAAATAGAGATGTGTGACTAGGGCTGCTGAGGTATCAGGAGTGGTTCAAGAAGTCCTGCGGGGAGTTTATGGCTTGACTTTGATTGGGCACATGCTGAACAGGCCTTTACGTAGTTCTCAAATATTTGGAGTAGGGAGGGCCACCAGAAGGTATTTTGGAGAAGAAAATTGGTCCTGTGAATCCCTGGGTGGCCTGAGCTACTAGAGGCATGGACCCAGTGAATGTCACAGGTGATAGAGGTAAAACGGGCTCTGGGTTTGAGGGTTGATGATTAGGGTTGTGGCAATGTGAGAGGGATCTACTTTTCTCATGTTCATTCCAGGATGATATTTGCCACTGAACTGAAACAGTATAAAAGAATAGTGCTTATCTGCTTTGGCAAGGATTTTAATTTATTATAGGTTCTTGTGGTAGGTTATAACTTGAAATGGTGTCTCTTGAGCCACTGTCGCCACTCCTCCAAAGCCTCCTTTATGGACAGCAGTTCACCCCAGGAAACATTGTAGTTCCTTTACAGTGGTGGGTATGGGTCAGTCGATGACAGCTTTGACTTTACGTGAGTCCATTTCCAGACCTCCCTTGGATATGATGTAAGGTGGTATGGAAGGTCATTTTCCAATCCGATCTTTAATTCTGTATTATGTGCATTATGTAAATTCAGTTTGGTGAATACATGAGCCTCCTGTAGTTGCTTGAGGTCTGTTGGGAGAGGGAACAGATAACACACAGTGAGGGTGTTTAGGCCTCTGTAGTCTATGCATGGATGAAGTCCTCCATCCTTTTTCTTGAAAAGAAGAATCCTGCAGGGGGCGGTCCAGTGAACAATGATGTAGCTCTCCACAAAGTGTCGCATGTTGACTGCTGTGCTGCAGAGAGGGGTGTCACAGGTAATGTGGGTAGCTGCAGTTCTATGACAAGTTGGGGTTACATCTATACCAAAATCAAGAAACCTAGAATCTGTAATATGAAAGGGAAAGGGTAATATTAAATCTGATATTGTGTGGGGTATTTGAATTCCTGACTTCAGGGAGGGTTCCCTCTGGTGTTTGGGGCAATAAAGAAAATAAAGAAAGAAAGAAAATATCTGCATGAAATGACAGACGATGCTCCATACCAACTACTTTCACCCCCATGGATGCAACTATGCATCCAAATACTTTCTGCCAGGTGTTCAATTAACAAGGCAAACAGGAGCAGTGGTAAGGGGCAACCCTGGCTACAGGAAATGGTCTAAAGTCTAAATACGTGAGTAAATTTAGGCCCAAATAAAACTTCTCTACCATTTAAAACAGAAAAACTTTTCAACCAGCCATCAAGGAACATTAGAGCAGCTTGATCACCATGTACAGTCGGATTATGTATTATATTCAGTATCCAGTAATCCAGTTTGATTATGTTTAATGATGTTTGTTCATATTGCCAAATCAACTTGCATAATGACCTTAAAATTGTGATCAAACTTTAGCCCGTTGCACAGAGAAAACAGAATCATAGATGGGAAAAGAGAGACAGGAAGGTCATTAACCACAGGCAAGCAGTCAGTGAGACAAAAGTACAGACGAGGGCAAGCTAAATAGAGAATAATACAATAATCAATAGCAATGGTCATAAACAGAAAACACACAATGAGCACAAGGCAAAACAAAGGCTTGGTTTGCACAGAGCGACGATACTCTGCGTGGTGCATTTAGTGAACATTGTTTAAATACCAGCAAAGAACCAGGAAGTACTGTGGAGAACGCCCACCTCGGGGGAGTGGCAGGGGTTGTTCTGACAATGACGCACAGTTTGATGGATTCTTTTCTTATTTAAGAATCAGACTGAAAGAGGCAGTGTCAGCACTCTCGAGTAAGAGTGTCATTTAAAAGATTTTCAGGTACTGACATAAAAATATTGGAATTTTTTATAAAATTCTAGTGGGAAGCCATTGAGCCCCAAGGCTTTCATATGAAGCATAAACTGAATAGAAGCAAGATTTTTTTTTTTTTAAGGATAGTTAAATGGCATATATCCTCCTCTGAGATTGAAAGCTTTTGTGTTTAAAATGTTCTAATTCTGACAGATGTCTCTGAAGTTAAGACTCCATGATCTTGAAATGTAATCAGCTCTTTAAAACATGGACAATTACCCCATAAACCCGTCTCCCTTAATGTCTTTAACGAACATTTAGCCATTTGCCGTTAACCAAAGAAAGAAAAAATAGCAACAATTTTTGGCTCTACGCAAAGTAAAGTTTAATTTAAGTTGACTTTACCAAACAGTTCAGAAAATGATCGGGTGACTCTACACTATTGGATAACTTAACAACTTAATAGCTCCATAAACAGTTGAGTCTGCCTGGACAGGTGAAACCTCTGTACACACCTCCACCTGCCACGATACTGCTCATTGCTCCTTATGCTCGTGGTTTCTGAGCCCTCTCCACCAACAAGTCCGGGAAGAGGCACAGTGTAGCACTTTATAAAATCAACTCCTTAACCGGGAAACATATGAATTGCACAGAAAGGCAGTCTAACAAAACAGCAGCAGTTACAATAAAACAAAACATCCAGAGAATCAGTGTCTACCCTCCGATATATTTCCTTTAGAGCTTTGTGTTTTTTCCCTCTATAGGATGTGGGAGTGTGGAATTACAGATGACGGTTGTGTTGCTCTGGCTTCAGCTCTGAGATTAAACTCCTCATCACAGCTCAGGGAACTGGATCTGAACGATAATAAAACAGGAGACTCAGGAGTGAAGCTGCTCTCTGAGATACTGAGTGATACACAATATAAACTGGAGAAACTACAGTAAGTTACTTATTCTGTAGATTTTAGAGGTTTTGTGTTTACTAATTTTACCTGTTATCGACTATATTGTATGCTAACAATTAATGATGTGAGGTATTAACAGTTAAACAATGAAAGAGAGAGTGTGATAATAAAAGGTTATTTAATTTATTTACCTTTAATTTAATTTGCCTTCAATCACTAAAAAAACCTTTCTGTCTGTTTCTGGGACAAACAGATAATCATGTTTAATTAATCCATCTTATTCTTACAGTATGACCATGAGGTCTGGTCCGATGTGATCTGATGTGATCTGATCTCACAAAGTGGATTCTGACAGTTGAAAGACATCTTACACACACTGTCACACACTATATGAGGTCTTCACTGAACAAACATGTAAATATTTCATATCGTCTCTATTAGAGGAGCCAGCATCTGTTTAAGGATTATTTACCATGTCTTACACCTTGTTATAACAAGTCTCTGGGACAGAAAGGCAGAAAGGGTTTTGTTTATAAATTATGTCACTTTTATATAACATTCATGTCACAGTTTCTCTGTGTGAAGTTTATGGTGGTCATGTACATGACATTAAGTAAAAATCCTAATTTTGGTTGGTTGGTTTTGACACGCTTGGTTCCTGCCCGGTTCCATAGAGACGGCGGTGTGGACAGATACATTTTGGGTGCTGCGGCTTATTAAATATATGATAAATAGTCAAAAAGTTTTTTCTGCATGACAAATACAATGTGCTGTGAGAGAACGTGACTAAAGGCTGACATGAGGGACGTCACGTTAATGTGTGATACTTGAGAGCCCTGGTTTGTGTGTGATTAGGTCATTTATCATGTCTCTGTTTCTTTGACATTGTAGAATCTAAATGACATAAAATCGTTATTTTCATGTCTGAAGTGTTTGATGAATACTATATAAAATCTTAAACACTCGCTGCCTTTCATCTTGATCACAAACCTCCATCATCCCTCTGAGACTCCTACAGCTCCGTTCTCCTTTATTTCTTTTTAAAAATATTTAGTGAGAATCCAGAATATTCTCACATGACTGTAATATGGTGTAGCTGCCACCTGACTTTAATAAAATCACCCTGAGAACAATAAACTACATAATGACTAATGATGTGTGATCCTTTCACCTGAGTTTTCACTATCTCATTTCATTTAAATTGCTCTTCAGACACGACATATTCTTCATTTGAATTCAGATTTGGAATCTGCTCTGAATACGAGAATATTTGGGTTTGTCTTCACATCCTGTTTCACAGATAAACTCATTTTAAACAGTCAGTAAATTTCCTCTTCTCTGTTCTTTATTTGAATTTGTATATTAAAAAAGAATAATTCTACACATTAAACATCAACTAATCCTTTAATGACTATGGTCAAAATAAACATTTTTATTAATAATAATAATAATAATAATAATAAAGAAAATGTTTTAGATGTAGAATAAATAATAATAAATAATTATAAGACGACTACAGGCGGCCGAAATGAGTTTCCTTTGCAGGGTGGCTGGGCGCTCCCTTAGAGATAGGGTGAGGAGCTCGGTCACTCGGGAGGAGCTCAGAGTAGAGCCGCTGCTCCTCCACATCGAGAGGGGTCAGCTGAGGTGGCTCGGGCATCTGTTTCGGATGCCTCATGGATGTCTCCCTGGGGAGGTGTTCCGGGCATGTCCAACCGGGAGGAGGCCCCGGGGAAGACCAAGGACACGCTGGAGGGACTATGTCTCTCGGCTGGCCTGGGAACGCCTCGGTATTACCCCGGAAGAGCTGGAGGAAGTGTCTGGGGAGAGGGAAGTCTGGGCATCCCTGCTTAGACTGCTGCCCCCGCGACCCGGCCCCGGATAAGCGGTAGAAGATGGATGGATGGATTTATGGATGGATGGATGGATGGATATGAGACGACTTTAAATAGATCACAAAAAAGCCCAAGGTGATTTTAATGTTACTGAAAGTCTATGAACAAAACAGTTAGATTGTGATGAACAGCTGAATTGATAAAATTTAATTATGTATAAGTTAATAGGTTAAAGTCATAATCACTGTAGATTGCATTAACCGACTCCTTGAATCGATTCTAACCGGAGGAATCAAAATAAAACTGCAGGTTTAATTAAAAATAACTCACAATTGTGTTACAATTACACCGATGATTTCTACACATTTTATAAATGTAAAGTTTGTGTTTAATTGTGAGACATGAAACAGAGTGAAGCACAATACAGAGGAAACACAGCCCTCTGCTGGTGAGGAGGGGAACTGTTCAGTCTCTCTATACATGATTATTGTTAAACTGTATAATATTCATCTTATTGTGCTGAGATCATCACAGTTCTGTGTTATTCCTTCCTTCATCTTCCATCATTTCTGCCTACATTTTATTTGGCTGTAGAATGATTGAGACCCTGACAGAGAGGGAGGGGGAGCGAGAGACCTTGCGTGTGCGTGCTAGTGTGTGCGTGTGTGTGCGTCATTAAGCGCATGTAAGACAGAGAGCATCCTGATTGGCCTGTTTCCGTAAGTCGACCAATCAATTGTTATTTTGGGCGGGGCTTTTAGCTCACGTGTATATGTGCATATTTTCCAAGCCGGCTCGTTGCCAAGTCAACATGAAAACATCAAACTCCTTATAGACCTGTTTAGAGATGTAATGGAATATAAATAAAAGCAGCTTATATACATAGTACAAGTCATCTACATATTTTAATATAATTAACAAATAATTGGGTAACACTTTACAATAAGGTTCATTAGTTAACGTTAGTTTACTACATTAGTTAACATGAACTAATAATGAACTGCACTTTATTTATCTTTGTTAATGTTAATTTGAACATTTACTAATACATTATTCAAATCTTGTTAACATCAGTTAATGCACTGTGAACTAACATGAACAAACTATAAACAGCTGTATTTTTATTAACTAACTTGTCCTCCTTTATTTATTTATTTTTATTTTTGGGGGGTGTCCTTGAAAATAGTATTTGCAGGTTGGGATATCTGCCCTGTGAACATTTCAGTGTGTCTGATTAGAAAATGAGCTTCACCACGAGTAACTACCTTCAGGTGACTACAGATAATTACAGGTGACTAGAAGAAGAAGAAAAATTTGAGGCATAGAAGTCTTTATTATCGCCACATATACATTACAGCACAGTGGAATTCTTTTCTTCACATACCCCAACTGAGGAGCTATGATACAGCGCCCCGGAGCAGGGAGGGTTGGGGGCCTTGCTCAAGGGCCCAACAGTGGCAGCTTGGCTGTGCTGTGCCTTGAACCCCAATCCTCTGATCAACAACCCAGAGTCTTAATCAGTTGAGCCAACACTGCCAGTGTGAGGAATTCTCATCTGCCACCTGGGCAGGGTAACCTAAAATTCAGCCTCTCATTCCTCTGCTTGGTTTCTGTTCTCCACAAGACCTTGGGGAAGTCTCAATGAAACACAAACGAATCAGTCTTTCAAAGAGAAGTTCCAAAGTTTATTAGAAAATAGTCATACAAGAAGAGGGAGGGTGTAGTGAGTGTGTTGGTATGTGTGTGCATCTATGTTTAAGTGACCTCTCAGTTTCCCCAATGAAGTCAGAACTTATAGGAATATAAACCTATACATCCCTTAGTTCCTATAGTTGGTAACAAAAAGAATGCTTATGGCAGGGCCACCTGTGGTAAAGCTAATTATGGTAGGGACAAGAGTGTGTCTGTGTGTTGAAGGGGGGGAGAATGTATGTATGTGTGTGTGTGTGTGTGTGTGTGTGTGTGTGTGTGTGTGTGTGTGTGTGTGTGTGTGTGTGTGTGTGTGTGTGTGTGTAACCTAGCAGCATTAATGTATTAAATGTTAGAGATTTAAGCACTTATGTACGTTGTTCTGGATAAGGGCGTCTGTCACATGCTGTAAATGTAAATGTTTATTAAATATGATACACAAAGCAATTTGCAGTTGGAAGCAAACCACAAATTCAAGAGGAACATAATGTGAAAGTTAGATAGTGGAGGTGCCAAAGACTGTTCAATCTTTTATTTATTCCTGTCCTGCAATACTTTTGCCACATTAAATAAATATGTAATAAAGTCACATAAACAAACAAACAAAAACAAAGTTTGACTTTGAGGCTGAACTTGTGTGTTACACTGCCAACCTAACTGGTGACATCCTTCCAGGACTGTCAGCTGAGTTAACCATTAAAAAAAAGTCTTTAGTTTCCCTGCAACTTGTCCATGACTGACGTCTTTGTTTATCACTCGGGAATCTACAAACAGATTCAGATTCAGATTATTTCATTTAATACCATGTCAGCAATCAAAAGCTGTTTTCATGGCAAAAATTATATTACAAAAACACAATACAATAAAAATAAAACAAATATAAACAGCAAGTGATATTATACATTTTTTTTATTTTAATTAACATAAGATAAAAAATCCAAACCCTTTTCATACATAATGTCATTAAATCTGTCCTTAAGTGAAGTAACTTGATAAACATGTTAGACAGATAAGGGAATCTTACAGAACATACATAAAGTTGGGTCTTTTCACCTTTAAGCAAAAAAAGCATGGGTCAATTTTTAATGTCCTTATTAAGAGCTCCGGAATCTACAAACATTGTCGGTTTTCCTAACTGTCACAAACTAATGGGTAACTAACATGGATTAGCTGTGGTCGTTAACCAAGGACTGAAACAAACCAACAGAAAAAGAAATAATAATTTCCTACCATTCAATATCATAAAACACATTCTCACCTGTGTAATGTAATCCCTTGCTGTCTGGTTTTTATATTCTTTCATTTGAACATCATTTGAGCACAGTGGTCCGGCATCGTCCATGCTTTTAAAGTACAAGAGCACTGTATAAAGATGGCAGTGGTTTTGACACATTTTTAGGACCCCAAGGTGACATCTAGTGTATAGATAATCTATGACTGTATGACTGGCCATGAGAATAATTGCATACAACAATCTTTTCTGGTATTGTTGCAGACTGTCTCACACACACACACACACACACACACACACACACACACACACACACACACACACACACACACACACACACACACACACACACACCTACTTACACCTACTAGCACTATGCATTATATTTTGAAAAAGTAGATTATCTTAATATCAAAACCTTAAATTTTCTCTGGACTTAATAATAATGTCTGACCGTTGAAACGAACCAAAAAAAATAGAAAATATTATTAATGACGATTTATAGTGATTTTATTTCCCTTTGCCCACATTGACGCTGATACATTAAGAGGAGGAGGTCCCCGTTCCAAGATGGCGGCTCTATTGACGCATTCGTTCCAATGCCGTAACCAAGGCGACATCTAGTGTAGATATCTATGCCGTACAGTGTGGAGCGCGTTTATTTTGTGTTCGCGGTTTGATCCACGAGGCCTCCGTAGCTGCTGTTAAACCGGAAGTGTCCGTATCGTGGCGCTTCCAGTGTTGTGACAGAACTCGTGTGTGTTGTTTTAGTTCCTTAATGTCACTGATGTGCGGTTTAATGTTGAGTTAAAGCTCTGTGTTAGTTCATGTTTTATTCCCGCGATGGTGGCGGAGTTTATAGTGAAGCTCTATGAAATTTCTCCTCTTTTTTACATCAGTGTGATAGCGTTATGTTTCATCTTCACTGTGGCAGCAGTGCTGGGCTGGTAAGTGTGTGTGTGTGTGTGTGTGTGTGTGTGTGTGTGTGTGTGTGTGTGTGTGTGTGTGTGTGTGTGTGTGCGCGCGTGCGTGTGTGTGTGTGGGTGGGGGTGTGTGTGTGTGTGTGTGTGTGTGTGTGGGTGGGTGTTAAATCTGGTTGTGTGTGTGTGTGTGTGTGTTAAATCTGTGGTTGTGTGCGTGCGTGCGTGCGTGTGTGTGTGTGTGAGTGAGTGAGTGAGTGAGTGAGTGGGTGTGTGTGTGTGGGTGTTAAATCTGTGGGTGTGTGTGTGTTAGTCAAATCTGTGTGTGTGTGTGTTTGTGTGTGTGTGTGTGTGTGTGTGTGTGTGTGTGTGTGTGTGTGTGTGTGTGAGAGAGAGAGAGAGAGAGAATGTTAAGTGTGTGTGTGTGTGTGTGTGTGTGTGTGTGTGTGTGTGAGAGAGAGAGTGTTAAATCTGAATGTGTATTTTGTTTGTGTGTCTGTTAAATCTGTGTGTGTGTGAGTGTGTTTTAAATCTGTGTGTGTGGTGTTTGCTGTGTGCAGGTTTGGTTTTGATGTTCCAGTGATTGTGAGAAGTTCAGATGAAAGTGATTCTCTTCCTCCTGCTCCAGAGAAGAAGATGGTTCAGGTTCTCAATCCGTTCTCTCTGGAGATCGACACGGACACCAAGCCAGGAACAGTGACGGGTAAAACACGGTCACCTCCGTCTGTCTGTCTGTGTCTGTCTGTTTCTACAGAGCTCAGTGCCATGTAAATCTCTCTGTGTGTGTGTGTGTGTGTGTGTGTGTGTGTGTGTGTGTGTGTGTGTGTGTGTGTGTTTCAGATGGTGTGTGCCTGCGGTCATGTTGTTTAGAGGAGTGTGTGTTGAGTTGTTATTGGGGCTGCAGTGTTCAGGCTCTGCAGTTTGCCCTGCAGGAACACCGCTACACACGAAGTCTGAACACAGCACGTTTATTCCAGCAGGCTTTACAGGGGCAGTACCTGCACTGCCACACCTTCATGTATCCTCACTGTGATTAACACAGACATTAACACGGTCACTAACACACCTTTACCTGTCCTTACAATAATTAACCTTCACTGTCCTTGCTGTAATTATCACACTTTAGTGTAAATGACACTCATTACTATTGAGTATATTATGTAATTACACCGTGGTAGTTATGAAGCATGTGTTTGAGTTGATCTTTGACGGTTATGTCAGCGTGAATAAAGGTCAGAGGTCAGAGTGTGTCACTCAGATTCCCCCTGATCTCGGAGTGACAGATTTTGGATTCCTGCCAAGAGATCGCTATCCACTAGTCACTATTCTCACCTTAGCTAACGCGGAGGAGAGAGATGCTTACGACATTGTGAGTAACACACACACTCACACACACACACCGTTTTGTTCACACTGATGTCATCATGAGTTGTGGTGGTGGTGTTGAGGAAAACGATGATGATGATGATGGTTGTTACAGGCAGTGAGTGTTACAGTTCTTCATGTTCCTGATGATAAGTACCGTCTCTCTGCGAGGGTCCTGTTCCACACCCTGCTCACTGCTGATGGAAACATGTTTGATCTGAAGGTAAACTCCATGATGCAGATTGGCTTGTTGTCTGTTTTCCTCTTACTACATTACACACTAATAATAATCTGTTCATCTCAAACGTCATACTTTTTTTTTTTTTTTTTACAGCCGCTTTTCATGTCCACTGACGGCACAAGCCCCGCCCCTACAGAGGAAGAGGCAAAGCCACAAGAAAAAGAACCAAAGGCTGAGGAGGCGGAGTCAGATGAAGATGGGGAGTGGTCAGGAGCTGTAGGACGGGACTGTGTGGTGTGTCAGAACGCAGCAGTGAACCGTGTGTTATTACCGTGTCGTCATGCGTGTGTGTGTGATGAGTGTGTGTGGAGGTTTCAGCACTGCCCCATGTGTCGAGCCTTTGTCTGTGAGTCCTTCACACTGTCTCTGCCCACAAACACCCCTGTGTCATGAGGGGCAAGGCATGTAATCCAAGTGCACACACACAGCACTATTTTTTAATGATACTTTAGAGATTTTATTCAGTTTCCATAACATCAGAAGTCTTTCAGGACTTTCCTCTGCTGTTAAGACTAGTGCACTATGTAGTGAACATGTGGTTTAAGACACACTGTAATATTGTGTACATAAATGTCATTTTATTTATTTACTGGTCTGAGTGTGTGTTCTGAAGGTCAGAGACGTCTTAAATCCATCAGTTTTAAATAAAAACACGTGAAGATGATGAGTGTTGAATGAAATGTCCTGAAATACATCATTTATTTCTTTTAAAAGTGTGAATAATAAATCAGGACTCGGGTTCTGTGTCACACATCTGTTTCTGATTAGTGTTCTTATTATTAATTATTATTATTATTATTACATGCTTTTGTAATGATTAATATTAAAGTAAGAGCTCATTAATAAAGAGGTGGAGTCAATATTTAAACAAGTGGAAAAGGAAAACAGGACACAGGGATCAGTATGAAACTTTAATGAGGTGATAATGCACAACTATTTATTTCATTTTAAACACAGTGTCGACATCACAATGTGTTCAGAGACACTGCTGCAAACACAAAACTAGGGACCCTAAGACACACACTATATAATCATCTGAAGGGCAGAGTGATGGTTACACACACACACACACACAGTACAATGGGTGTTTAAAGATGTATTACACTAAACTTAGCATTTAAAGAGCACGCATATATATGTGTGTGTGTGTGTGTGTGTGTGTGTGTAAGCTGGGGTCTTCTTTAGACAGGTTTATAATCCAGTTTGGATTCAAGCTTTTTGGAGTCTGCAACTTTCCTCACTGCCTTCATAAAGTCCTCCTGAGTAACAAAATCCCGATCAGCACGAATAGCAAACATGCCTGCGGAGGAAAACACACACACACACACACAATAAACCATACACAATCAGTGTATGATCAGACACAGATCAGGGTTAAATGTGTGTAAGCTTTAGTTTACCAGCTTCAGTGCAGACGTTACGCAGATCAGCTCCATTAAATCCATCTGACAATTTCACTATCGCCTCATAATCTGGAGAGAAAAAGTCAAAACATTATATATAGTTATACCTGAACCTTATGTAGGCCTCATCACAGAGACAGCGCTGGTGGGAAATGACCTGTTACTGGTCTCTCAGAGGTTTAAGGGCCAATAGTGACAGTACTGGGGCTGGAATCCCAACCCCAACCCAAAGCCTTAACCACATGAGCCACCGGGACAGGTGGAGTCCAGATTGTCTGTGTGTTCATAGGGACTGGACCTTGGGCTGTGTGTGTGTGTATCAGTGGGATTCTCACCGATGTCACCATGTTTAGTGATGGGACCCGAGTGGATCTTCATGATGTCCAGACGAGCTTGTTCATTTGGCAACTCGATATCTGGAGACAGGAAACAGATTCAACCGTTTATAAATACTAGTGCATCAAAACTAGAGACGACAACTTCCTGTGTGTAAGATTTTTTACAGAAACACAAACATGCCATGAGACATGAGGTGTGTGTGTGTGTGTACACTGATGGGCGGTATCTAAAGTAAAAGTCTTACGGATCTTCCTGTCGAGTCTCCCTGGCCGGAGCAGAGCTGGGTCCAGTGTGTCAGGACGATTCGTAGCCATGATCATCTTCACACGATGCAGAGTGTCAAACCCATCCATCTGATTCAGCAGCTAACACACACACACACACTCCATCAAACTGACCCCCATTTTTTACAGAAAGTGGTGAGACGCAGCAATAATCACCTCCATCAGAGTTCTCTGGATCTCACGATCTGCTGAAGTTCCCTCAGAGAAACGCCGTCCACCTGAACACACACACACACATTTATAACATCATTCTGTTCTCACTCAGAGATTTACTCTGTGATAGGATCGTAAACAACAACAACAACAACAAGTGTGACTGAGGTACCGATGGCATCAATCTCATCCATGAAGATGATGCAGGGCTGATGATCTCGAGCATAATTAAACATCTCTCTGATCAGCCGAGCGCTTTCACCAATATACTTATCCACAATGGAGCTTGACACCACCTACACACACACACACAAACACTGCATAATCAGAGTGAACAGGACGAACTTGACTCAGTCTGAAGTGACTCTGTGAACATGATGTAAATGAGTGAGCTGTTTCCGACGTTCAGTAAAGTAATACCAATAATCTGGAAATCTGTTCTCATTGTTAAGGTTAGTGTGTAAACTAAAAAAAAACAAAGTACATAATGCAAAAAAGTTAATTTAAAGAGTGTGTGTTACCCAGAATGCACTGCACTGTGAGAGGTGTGTAATTGATTAATTTACCTTGAGAAAGTTGCAGTCCAACTGACTGGCCACAGCTCTTGCTAGCAGGGTCTTTCCAGTGCCTGTATCACACAGACACACACACACAGGTTACATCTGTGTGCACTAAGCACAGGGTCACACCCACAACCATTTATCATCATATACACAACACATTTCTGTCTCTCTCTCACACACACACACACACACACACACACACACACACACACACACACACACACACACACACACACACACACACACACACACACACACACACACACACACACACACACACACACACCTGGAGGTCCATACAGCAGGCAGCCTTTAGGAGGGATGATGCCCACACGCTGAAAGAGCTCAGGGTTCGTCAGAGGCAGCTCAATAACCTACACACACACACACACACGCTACATTACTGTAGCTTTGCACCAGCACATCAATGTGTCCACCAGAGGAGGATGTGTCCAAAGATTTATCTCCAAAACACAGATATCATTGTCACTTAATAAATCACTCCGTTCTACTCCAGAGTTCAGTGTATTAGTCAGAGGTACTGAAAACATCATACTGAAAACATCAAGGAGGACAAATGCACATCAAGCCCCAGATGATGCACTTAATCAACTGAACTGTGTGTGTGTGTGTGTGTGTGTGTGTGTGTGTGTGTGTGTGTGTGTGTGTGTGTGTGTGTGCAATGCCTTTACCTCTCTGAGCTCTCTGATCTGCTCTGATAATCCTCCAATCTCAGAGTAAGACACACTTCCTGGATCCTCATGAGACATGTTATACACCAACGGGTCCACTTCACGGGGCAAATACCTGACACACACACACACACACACACACACACACACACACACACACACACACACACACACACACACACACACACACACACACACACACACACACACACACACACATAGCTGTAACACTGAGTGAACATCCCTCACATATCAGAACACCATTATTGGCAGAGTGTGTGTACCTCATGATGGTAAGGGTCGTCATATCCAGTGCCACACGGGTTCCAGGCTTCAGCTTTGTCTTATCCAGCTGTTTAAAAAAAAAAAAGATAACAGTAACATCAACAAATGCACACACAAGCAAACAGGAAGTGACATCACACACAGTGAGTGTTTACCTGTCTCCTACAGCCCACCACATAGCGCGGGCCGTTAGTGGCTTTGACAATAACTAAAACACACACACAGAATTGTAAGACAAGTATTCATAAGTTGATAAATGACACAAATATATGATACATGACACAAACACACACTTACATTTTTCCTCCGTCAACTGCTTCAACACCTCCCCTACAATCTACACACAAAATAATAAATCAACACTGATTTTATTCACATTTTCTTATCATTCATAACCTAAACACATCTGTATAAACATCACTACTACATATTACATTATCAATAGGCAGCTGTATTCAAGACAGTGTGTATGAACATAGTGTATATAAATATAGTGTGTGATCCTTCACCTGTCCGACGCTCTGCAGCGCCTTCAGATCATTCTCAGATTTCTCATACTGCTTGGTCAACTCCTTCAGCTGCTCTCTCACTGTGACAACATCCACAAACATGATTATTCAAAATAACTACAGTTTATAGAAGTGATGTTTACCTCATTAACCCTGGCTGTGTGTCTCAGTATTATAATTACTGCATATAGAAGTGAAGTTTACCTCATTAACCCTGGCTGTGTGTCTCAGTATTATAATTACTGCAGTATAGAAGTGAAGTTTACCTCATTAACCCTGGCTGTGTGTCTCAGTATTATAATTACTGTATATAGAAGTGAAGTTTACCTCATTAACCCTGGCTGTGTGTCTCAGTATTATAATTACTGCAGTATAGAAGTGAAGTTTACCTCATTAACCCTGGCTGTGTGTCTCAGTATTATAATTACTGCAGTATAGAAGTGAAGTTTACCTCATTAACCCCGGCTGTGTGTCTCAGTATTATAATTACTGTATATAGAAGTGAAGTTTACCTCATTAACCCTGGCTGTGTGTCTCAGTATTATAATTACTGTATATAGAAGTGAAGTTTACCTCATTAACCCTGGCTGTGTGTCTCAGTATTATAATTACTGCATATAGAAGTGAAGTTTACCTCATTAACCCCGGCTGTGTGTCTCAGTATTATAATTACTGTATATAGAAGTGAAGTTTACCTCATTAACCCTGGCTGTGTGTCTCAGTATTATAATTACTGTATATAGAAGTGAAGTTTACCTCATTAACCCTGGCTGTGTGTCTCAGTATTATAATTACTGCAGTATAGAAGTGAAGTTTACCTCATTAACCCTGGCTGTGTGTCTCAGTATTATAATTACTGCAGTATAGAAGTGAAGTTTACCTCATTAACCCCGGCTGTGTGTCTCAGTATTATAATTACTGTATATAGAAGTGAAGTTTACCTCATTAACCTCAGCTGTGTGTCTCAGTATTATAATTACTGTATATAGAAGTGAAGTTTACCTCATTAACCCTGGCTGTGTGTCTCAGTATTATAATTACTGCATATAGAAGTGAAGTTTACCTCATTAACCTCAGCTGTGTGTCTCAGTATTATAATTACTGTATATAGAAGTGAAGTTTACCTCATTAACCCTGGCTGTGTGTCTCAGTATTATAATTACTGCATATAGAAGTGAAGTTTACCTCATTAACCTCAGCTGTGTGTCTCAGTATTATAATTACTGTATATAGAAGTGAAGTTTACCTCATTAACCCTGGCTGTGTGTCTCAGTATTATAATTACTGTATATAGAAGTGAAGTTTACCTCATTAACCCTGTCTGTGTGTCTCAGTATTAGTTATGACTCGGGCTGCACCAGAGGTCACGGGTCTGAGGTCACGGGTCTGAGTGAACGCTGGCGCGTCTTGGCTGCCGCTGCTCTCCCCGATAACAATAATTAAACATCATATACACTACATAGACTACAATGAGGATCTATTGCTTATGGCTTGTACTTGCCTGGACTGTACTGCATCTCGTACAGTCCGCAGTACTGTTTCAATACTCTGCTGCTGAACTTTTGAGTTTCCGTCCGTGTTTATATGACTCAATCCCTCCTGTACTGCTTGCTCATCCGGACATCTTATATCTGCCTAGGCGGAAATATATTCATCGTGGCTCTCGGCGGAACTTCTGGTTTAATAAATCAAGTGATATAAAGTCATTATGGTCAGCTGTTCGACGCCCACCAAGGAACGCCGGTCGCCGCGCCGGTCAGCGTGTGCTGGCGAACGTGGCTAACTCGGCTACCAGACCAAGCAACAACAGCGCTGTCCGTTTCGGTCTTCTTAACATCCGCTCTCTTACGAGTAAAGGGCATCTTGTGCAGGATCTTCTTGCAAATCGCAAGATTGATTTTCTCTGTTTGACCGAAACATGGCAGCAACAAAATGACTTTATTGCACTCAACGACGCCATTCCGCCAGGGTTTGTTTACATCTCTCAACCACGTGATTCTGGTCGAGGAGGAGGTCTGGCGATAATCTACCGTGAGAAGTGGAGACTGAGGTCAGTGAATGTTTCTGTCTCCCACTCATTTGAGGCTGCAGTTTGTCAGCTCTCTGGATCTACTCCAACTATTATCAGCACTGTATATCGACCACCAAAATTTAACAAGGATTTTATCCCTGAATTTGCTGCTTTTTTGAATGAAATAACTACTCTTTCACCAAATATAATTCTTGTGGGGGATTTCAATATTCACATGGATGATGTTCACAACAACCTTGCTAAAGAATTGACATCTTGTCTGGATAGCTTCGGACTGCAGCAACATGTGAATTTTCCCACGCATATTAAAGGACATACTTTGGATTTAATCTGTTGTTCAGGTGTCTCTCCAGGCAACCTCAATGCAGACTTTATTCCATGTACTGATCATCTGTTACTGTCCTTTAATGTTGATCTTCCTCTCTTCAAATCAAAATCTTCACGTATTATATCATTCCGGAAAATCGAGGACATTAATTTGGACAACTTGTCTTTAAGCATTGCAAGTCTTCCTAGGGCTGACAGCTGTTCCACTCCAGATAATTTGGTCTCTCAGTACAATAATAGTCTCCATAATTTGTTGAATACTTTTGCTCCAGTTAAGACTAGGACTGTTTCATTTACTGTTACTGCACCCTGGTTCACTCCTTTTCTCAGGCAATTAAAAGCAAAAGGACGACAGCTTGAGAGACTTTTCAGAAGAACTGGCCTTACTGTCCACAAGGAAATGTACTCAGAACATATGTCTCACTATAAAGACACTATTGCTAAAGCTAAATCTACATACTATTCTGGCTTAATCGGTTCCAATGAAGGGAATTCAAGGCTTCTTTTTTCCTTATTGAAAAATTTTACAACACCCACCGACTCACTTCCCTCTCATTTGTACTCATCTGATTTCTGCAATACTTTAGCATCATTCTTTACCTCAAAAATTGAAGGCATTCATCGTCAACTTATGGCCACTCCTGTTTCTACTCCATGCCTCTCAGTTCTACCTGTTCCTACACAATTGTTCTCTGAGTTTATTCTGCCCACAATTGATGATATCTTAAAACTTATTCATCAATCTAAATCTTCAACCTGTGTTCTTGATCCTTTACCAACTGTCCTTGTTAAGGCTACTGCTTCCTCTCTGTCCCATTTTATTATGGATATTATTTATTCTTCCCTTACCACTGGGGTTGTTCCTTCTCTTTTCAAAACAGCTGCTGTAACTCCAATTCTAAAGAAACCAGGTTTGGACACCAACAACCTTAATCATTTTCGTCCTATTTCTAATCTTCCTTTTATTTCAAAAATTTTGGAAAAAGTTGTTGCTGCTCAACTTCATATCCACTTGTCTGGCAATAATCTATATGAACAATTCCAATCTGGTTTTCTCCCATTTCATAGCACTGAAACAGGTCTATTAAAAGTCACAAATGATTTGCTTATAGCAGCTGATTCTGGTTTACTATCCATCCTCCTTCTCCTTGATCTGAGTGCAGCTTTTGATACAATTTCCCACGATATTCTTTTAGACAGGCTTTCCACTATTGGCATCACCAACACGCCTCTGACATGGTTTCATTCATATCTCTCTGATCGCACACAGTTTGTTCAACTAAAATCATTCACCTCTTCTGTAGTTTCCGTTACCTCTGGTGTTCCCCAGGGCTCTGTTCTTGGCCCTTTGTTATTTATTACTTACCTTTTACCCCTTGGACATATTTTTCATAAACATCAGGTTAAGTTTCATTGCTATGCTGATGACACCCAGCTCTACCTTTCCACAAAACCACATTCCAAACTCCTCCATCTGCTCTTTCTGATTGTCTCATTGACATAAAATCATGGTTTTCAGCTAACTTTCTTAAACTAAATAGCAATAAAACAGAATTTCTCCTTATAGGCACAAAAACTGTGCTTAACAAATTTTCGAATTTTCTTATTTCCATTGATGAATCTCTCATAGCTCCCTCATCTCAGGTTAAGAGTCTTGGTGTCATCTTTGATAGTACCCTTTATTTTACCTCACATGTAAATAATGTTACTCGGGCTGCAAACTTTCACCTTCGAAATATCAATAGGCTTCGTTCCTTTCTCACCACTCAATCTACCACCACTCTTATTCACAGTCTAGTTACCTCCCGGCTTGACTACTGTAATTCTCTTCTTATTGGGCTTCCTCACAAAACCCTTCATAAGCTGCAACTCGTTCAAAACTCTTCTGCCCGTATTATCACTCGTACTCCCTCTATCCATCATATTACACCTCTTCTGGAACAGCTACACTGGCTTCCCATTAATTTTCGTATCAAGTATAAAATTATTCTTCTAACATTTAAAGCTATCCACAATCTTGCACCTTCATATCTTCTTGATCTTCTTCATACTCCAAAACCTACTCGCACTCTTAGGTCTTCTTCTTCCACTCATTTCATTGTTCCCTCTGTCCGTCTTGTAACGATGGGGAACAGAGCTTTCAGTTCCTCTGCACCTCAGCTCTGGAACTCACTTCCATCTGAGCTCCGTAATATTGATTCTCTTTCATCATTTAAATCTCAGCTTAAAACTCATCTGTTTAGTTTAGCTTATTCTACATCATGATTTGTAATGTTGGTCCAATTTTTTTTTCTATGTAAGTATTGTATAACTATATTTTTTGTTGTTTTTCTTCTTCTTTTGTACGGTGACCTTGAGTGTTAGAAAGGCGCCTTTAAATAAAATGTATTATTATTATTATTATTATTATTATGAATGGAGTGTGTATGATGACACAGCACGCTGCACTCCGCCACTTATTTACCTCATTAAACTGCTTCAACACACCACACACACCTCACAGAGCGGATCATTTACGAATATAAAATCATCTGTGTCACTTACACTCCTTCAGTCGGCCGTCTATCTCTTTATGCTCCAGTAATTTTTTCCTGTAATCCTGTAGCCCTTTCTCTCTGCTGTCCGCCATCTTGTCTACACCGCTAGTGCTTCTTCGGCATTTCCGTTTTTCTTAATGCTACGCTGCCCTCTACAGGACAGACATGAAACGTCAACACAGCGCTGTTCAGTACATAGACACTGATCCCAGAACTGTATTAATCTCAGTCTGTACCGAGACCATATGGCACCACTGTAACACACACACACACACACACACACACACACACACACACACACACACACACACACACACACACACACACACACACACACACACACACAATTAACATAATGGTTAATTCACACAACTCAGCCAATCAGAGCTCTACTTCAACACTACTGATTAAATATTCATGACCTAATCGCTTTACTGGTTCTCATTTAATCATTAAATGTTTGTTTTTGTTGTTGTTGTTGTTGTTGTTGATGTGTGTGTGTGTGTGTGTGTGTGTGTGTGTGTGTGTGTGTGTGTGTGTGTGTGTGTGTGTGTGTGTGTGTGTGTGAGAGGAATTTGAGGTGGAGCCATAGGAAAGTTAACAAGACACAAGAGATGGAGAATGAAATGGGCGGAAGGAATGTGTTCAGACATGTCACGTTTAACACACACACACACACACACACACACACACACACACACACACACACACACACACACACACACACACACACACACACAGTCAGAGGCACTGACACACAGACACATGCACACACAATCACATGCACACACACCACTCACACACACAGAGGCACTGACACACACGCGCACACACACAGTCAGAGGCACTGACACACACACACACACACACACACACACACACACACACACTTGCACACAGTTAAACTGAATCCCCACTGAGAGCTTATGCTGTGCAAGCTACAATTCACCAGAGGCACCAACGATCTCTGCTGCTTTATTTTTCCTCCTAACGTCTCTGTGCCTCATGAATTGAGCGACTGTGTTGTACAGAAGATTAACCCACACTAAGTTTATCTTACGACTCATTCTCCCAACTAAAGAGCAGGAAAGTAAGATAATGCTGGACCTCATGATGTTCCACAGAACAGTGTGGAGAATCAGATAATTCCTACAATGCCTTTATGTAATTGTGTGTGTGTATGTGTGTGTGTGTATGTGTGTGTGTTTGTGTGTGTGTGTGTGTGTCCATCCCAGGGCTGTGGTAATCTTGTGTTTCCTGCTGTTACCTGTTCGAGGTGGTGTAAGGACACACGTAGAGTGTATGACATCACATCACCACAGATGTCCTGTATCATCACTGTGGGAAACTACAGAGACATCCAGAATCATACACACACACACACACACACACACACACACACACACACACACACACACACACACACACACACTAACACACTAACACTGGAGAATTAATTTGTATACATAATTTGTCTTCCAACAGAA